>NC_141793.1:12633632-12883358 GCF_054643075.1 Acanthaster planci
CCCTTATCCTAATATAAAGTATTAATCTAGCATAAAAACGGGGGGGGGGAATCACATTCAACTCAACTTAGAGGGCATCCTTAAGTTTAAATATTTTGACATGGAGGCACAGGGCTGTTTTTTCTGCCCTTATTTAATCGGGAAAAGTCCAAATTGTGACACTAATCATTTTGTGGACAATTTACGCAGACAGGCCCTGATTTGCTACACTCTATCAGCCTAAAAGTGGTAATTCCAAGTCCATATCATAACTGGTAAACCAACTATTGCCGTGCACAAAATAATGGGGGAAGTTTTTTACCTGGTGGAAGTGGGTCTTGCGCCCAACACGTTGCTAGACACCAGATCACACACACAATGCACCCGCGTCCGATCTCCATCCTCAATTTCAAATTCAAAAAGTCTTTAGTACTGATCCGTATCTTTCCTTGGGATGTCGACTACCCGATCATGAGTTCGATCCGTTGTCTAACCACCAGTAAGTCCGGGAAAACTCCACTGGGTAGCCAGTCGATTTTTGACAATTCTGATCGCTATACTCGCCAAGCCCCTGTCTGAAAATTGAATCCACGCGATTTATTTTCGTATAGCGTGTGACAGCTCGTGATCCCACTGTTCCAGAAATGCACGCGTCCGTGTAAACGTGTATGCTCCCGCATTCTTGGGCGCCTAGACATCAAACGCGGGGGTGGCATTTCAAAATGCGTTTATTTTCTATTATACCAGGTGGAAAAGGATCGATCGCGCTCCCTCTGACCCAGGATTTACTTCCGGTCCAATGCCCTTGAGTTTTTTATTAGATTTTTCATAATAATAATTGAGGTGTTTCCTTGCCAGGTGGAAGATGGTGATGGAGGATGATTCCAAGAGAAAAAAAAGGAATGCATGATGATTCTAAGAAACTGATGTCGTACGTGCCTTTGGAATGATACGTATGGGCGCGCATCAAGGGGGGGTACCGGGTGCGTAATCAAGCGATGATGAGATTCGGCTGACACAATTATAACTTGATAAGGTTCATTAAGGAATGAGCTAATGATGGTAAAAATTATCCCGTCTTTTGTATTGTGGTTCATAACAAAACAACAAACAACGGCAGCAGCAACAAACACCTTTAAGTTTGTTGCACTATTGTCTGGTCCTAGTCCTAACTTGGTGACCAGCGGCGCAAGGTGGAGAACTTCACTGCGAATACATGTAAAACCATAGATCTATGCGTAAAACGTTGTAATCGCCGCTAGGCGCCATTTGAGCGAGCATTACCGTAAACCACGCAGGCGCGCGTATCACTTGCTTAAATGACGCTTATGGTAATTACACTGGGAAGAGTTATTCATCTTGCGCCTTCGGCGCTATACGATCTTTGGTGACTAGTGATATGACATTCCTGACAACAATATTCAGAGGATATTAAGAAAATAAACTTCTGTCGTTGCGTTTACATTATTCTCAAGTTGTACAGATCAATCCAAAGGATCCCAAATTAAAACAGCGCCCTCAGATGTGCGAGCTTCTTTGGCGTCATTCCTTGTCGGCAGATTCACTGGCCGCCATTTTTTCCTCCGACTTATGTCAAATAAGATATTTAATATAAACACCATTCCGGTCATTTTGGACTTCATAAATAAGAGAATATGTATGAGGATATGAAAGGTATTCGAAGAAATAGTAAAAGAGACTGGAACTCGTGAAATGTTCTACCTTAACCCTAAAAGAGCCGGATCATTTTTGGCCCATCTCTCAGCCGGGAGAGGGGGCGCGGATCCACCCCCAAGAACTGGGCTGTGCCACGGTCGATTTTTTTTTACTTGACATGCATGTATAGACACTCATTACGAATGTGAAGTTTGTGTAAATGTGTAACTGAATCAGTCATTTGAAATTCATGGCTACATGCGTGCTAGTGTATGGATACACGCGTGCATCTATAGCACAGCATACGTTTGGCTGACCCGTCTCGGGAAATGCGCATTGCACGAGAACTGTAGGTCGATTTTTGCAGAAAAAAAGGTGTCAAAATTACCTCAAAGAGTTATTATAAATACTCCAAAAGGTTCAATTCCTGGGGGAAAAACGCACTGCGGCAATATTGGAGAGTTGAGTGTGGGGGGGCCGTCCCGGCTCTTTTTAGGGTTAAAATACCCTTGTCCACACTTCAAGATGTCTGCACAAAATTTGAATAAATACTACTCACATCATGAAGGTTTTCCAAACATGTTCAAGTGACCTCAAGCAGCCAAAACAAGTTAGTAGGCGGCAAGTTCACGCTTGACTAGGGATACAAACGAATTGCCGGGACACCTTGTACTCGATACATCATCAATTATTTGTAACACAATAATGGTACTCATAGCACACCATCTGATGAAAATGATCATCCCGTAATTAATCTCTACATCATCACTATAGAAACCATTATTATAAATAGTGCGATGGAAAACCAGATGGTAAGCGACCTGGAAACAAAAATCAGGTCCAGGATTACTCGATCTTATGATAAAGGAGGAGGTTTGTGGTACTTAGCCCTCGTTCTTGAAAAGGTACTCTTGGCTTTTCCAGACTATTTTTGTATTTGCCCCCCCCCCTTATTGGTACTTCTTTTATCAACGAGCAGCGATGGGTGATTAATGTATCCACTGTGAACTGAGTCGTAAACATGGCGTCCTTTCTAACTATGCGGGGAAAGAAATCGTGGTTTATAATTATTTACGACCGATAAATTTAGTATCACTGACATGTTCAAAACAATGATATGCTGGTACCATCGAAAACGAGTGACAAATGAGAAACAAACCAAGAATCTCCGGGTAAACAATCGACGTTGCTCGTCTCGTGTCTTTGCACGTTTCTCGAATGCTCAAACTTTTCAGTCTGCAATATTATGCAGGTGGGCGTTTCTGACTTTAACTTGTATTGACTCCATGACTCCATGATAATTGGCATGAATGACAAAAATAAATTTGACGAAAGCAAAGACGTATATTGCGCGCATTCATGTCATATGATCGCCGAATGAGTTGATCATTTTTTCTATTATATTCACCCCCATGCAATCCTTACGTTGTCATCGACTCGACATGAGGGCGCTTTTCCACCTTATGGTGTTTCAGGTTTGTGTGTGCGACCTTATTCTCAGAAATCATCCACCCTTTCTGCACGCAGTCTTCATGGAATACCGTTTTCCTGTTACTAGAATTCGGATTCCCCTTTTCTTTGTTGTTTTTCATTTTCTTGAGGATGACCAGATCATTCTAGTCGAAACGTCGAGTTCTAACCAGTTTACCAGTTCTTCTCAGAACCACTCCACTTCTAGAAGAGATCGATTTCACATTTACCCGCAAACTTTCTGAGTGGGTTTGTTTTGTCAGTATTTGTTTGCCTTTTTTCCCCGAAATGCAACATACACCACTGCATTTGTCTTACCAAATCGGCTCGGTGGTCGTTTATAAAATCCTTTTCTTTGTTTATTTTCCACACTGGAGGAGACGGCGATTAGTATGTTTAAATATAAGCAGACGACACATAATTATTTTGCAAAGTGTCATAGCGCCCTCATTTGTTCAACTGTTGCGAATGTTGTCATTTAATTTTTTGACGTGACCCACATGCGTTTTTGACATCAACTCAAGCAACCCCGCCGAGTCGCCGTAAACGTTGAGAAATACTAGCAGGAAAATGCCGGAATCCGTCCGTTTCTGAACAAGGGGCACGTTTGTCATCCAAGCATTTCGGTTCCATGTGAATTTGTCGTCGAGGCTCTGGTGGATTCTTTGAGATTTTTTGACCATTTTGGTGAAAAATTCATGCAGAAAGCGCTACTGATCGTGAGATTTCTGTTGGTGAGTTTATTTACGTACGGTGGATGTGTGGATGGTTTAGGTATGCTACACGCACTTTGACATGTGGCGCGCAGTGTTCAGAGATGTGTCACTTAATTTAGTCATTACTTAGAGCCCTATATTATGGCGAAACAGCCTCTTGTCGATTGGAATTTCTAAAACTTGATCAAAATGTTCTGTAGGGAAAGAGTTCCATACACGGACAGTCATTAACATGACTAAATCTTCCCTTAAATTAAAATGTTATCATAGCCATCAGAGAGTGATAACGTGTCCTAAAAAAGTGAAATTTAGCTGAGAAAATTCCGAAGCATTTACTTGGAAAATGCTTATTTTTTTCAGAGAAGTCTCATAGGTTTGTGCACAGGGCATCAACTGTTGTCTGTATACATGTACACGTATATGAATATGGTCGATATTATGGAACTCTTTCCATTCGGTAGCGTTTGTTTATACATGTAATTTAAGGACATCTTGTCAAGTAGACATAATTTAGAATAAAGTGTACGTGTATTATAGCGCAGCATTTAAGAGGACTGTATTTGAACTTAAGCTGGAATGTAAGCCTGAAAACATTGAATAAACATTGAATGTTGTTCGCTTGTGATTTTGTTGTCTTTAAACTGCTGGAACATTACTGCATTGCTAAATAAGAAATTAAATTGACATTTCCATCAACTTGACTGCTTTGTTTTATCTTGGCATGATTAATGGTGGAGATAATGGTGGTTTATTTTGCAACACTGTGTTTCTGATCAGTTTGGTGTGTCCATAAGTCACGATCTGGTATAGCCTTCACTGTGAGCATTTGTTAGTTTGTTTTAAATTTTCTTTTGAGGTTTACATGCAATTTGTACTGATCAAGCGTTTATAAATATATTCCTATTTTTACCGAAGTAAGATCTAAATAAGAAAGCTCTTCCATGAAAAAATGCTAACACGGATGTCCAACTGGTAACATTCAGACATCTGTAAACTTTCAAACCCGTTTGTCCTTGAAAATACATGTACATGTATGTATTTTGCTTGGAAATGTTCCTAACATGTAAACGTGTCAATGTACATACAAATATACATGTACATGTCTGTGTGTAATGTAATACATACGTACATGTGCATTCATGTATCACAGCAACACATTTAAATGTTCCACCATAGATAGAATGCGTGCATGATTGAGATGGCAGTACGATTCACGGAAACACAGAAATGGGTTTTCCCCTGAGGGTTCACCATCAACCAATCCCATTGTTCCTATTCATGGTCATGTTTACATAACTCATTCATCCTTTTGAGGAACAGAAGCACACAAGGCGGAAGTCACTGACAGGCATAGGATGGAATATTTGTGCGACTGTTTCCTGTCCTGTAAATGTTGGTTCTTGAAGAATTAAAGAGGATTATGGCTGCTAGGGGAGGGGGGGAGACAGTGGTGGAAGTTGGCTTCCTGAAAGACTGAAGTGACAGATGCTGTATTGTTTATTGGAAATTAAGAAACAGGGGGCAGAAGGATTTTCAAAGTGGATGGGAGGGGAAGAGCTGTGGGACCATCAGGCAGCAGCCAGGGATAGCCTGACCCATGAAGCCCATACATGTACCTGTAGGCCCTGCAAAAAGTGGGAAAGGGCCTCCCAGTTGAAAAAGTGAGGGGAGAGTACTGGTGCCCCTGTCCCTTTCTGCCCCCTACCCTTCCCACGTCTACTGCCGATGAATTTAAGCCTTGCTTTTCATCTGCTGATCAATGTAGACAAATCATGGAGGAATAAAACATACTGAGTTACAGTGAGCCTAAGATCAAATGTTCAGGGTCTGGTACCATGGACAAATGCAGGGAAACGCCATTCCTGTGGGACTCGCATATGAGTTTTAACTTGAGCCCTTGCGTGCATTTTGAGAAATCACAACAGTGACAACACCTTATAGACCCTTTTCCTGTGATGTCACGATCGTGCTGGACCACCTATGATGTGTTGTGATGTGATGAGTGCGTAGTGTTGTGATAGTAATCTACCTATTCAAGATAAACTAGTCAAGCATGCAGCATTTGCACGTGGTTGAAGCTGCCCGTAGGAATGTACATGTATGCGATCACCGTGGTCAAGGTGGTCCACACATGGTGCCATTGTTTACATTTAGCGTAACTCAGTCACATGGATGAAAGAGGTCTATTGGTCAGGGAAATATACCTGTGTAAATCGCGTGTACAACCTGCGTGAGCACAGGATGGCCCCACAGTAATGGCTTGTAATTGCCAATTTTATAGCTTTGCTTTTTAACAGAGAAAAATTTGTTTAAGCGTGAAAAAACCTTGCTTGACAAATCAGGTTGCCTAAACTTCTTGTGATGTATGTTGTTTTGGAATGGTATTTATCTGTCTTTTGGTTAGCATGATAATCACATAGAGTTTGAGCTGGTGACGTTTGTTTATTAAACAAGGTTTTTTCTTGCTTAAGAAAATTCTGTGCTTAAGCAGCTCTATGAAATTGGCCCCTGGTTGTTGGATTATAGCCTATGCTTCACCTCAGGTTTTCCCTGGGTTTAGCACTGAAGAACCTAGCCATAAAATTTTAAGCAGGCTTCATATTGTTTGTGGGGGATATGGTCCTCTGGTTCAGATTTTGGTATACTCAGGAATTGTCCTTGCATAAAATTCCCTGGAAGATAGGTTCCATGAATTATTCTGGGGATAATGAAAAACTAAACTACTATACAATGTATTAGGCAGCTGCTTATTTGTGGAATTGAAATTACCGAAATCTTTTTGTATTGGCAATGAGTTTTGATTTGGGACTTAACATAATAAAGCATAATATTTACATGAAAACTTAAGCTTGCCTGTTGCAGATATTGGAGATCTGATTCACATCTGCTCCTCCCAATACAAATTAGTTGGAACAGATAAATATGAATGAATCATTTTAGTACTTAAATTAACTTGGAATTATGGCAAAATTTGCTCTGTTTTGTTGGAAATTATCCGAGGATACAAATGGCAATTTTTATGTAGTACACAGATACACAGACATTGCTTTATCGTTGTGAATCTGAAAGGCAGTTTCCTTACAGAACATAAACCAGATTTTCTGAACCTGTGGAGGAAAATAGTGTCTGCCATCGAACACAAACGTCAAAGAAGATGAACATACAGTTTCATGTCTTCTTGAATAACGTTTGGAGTTGCAAACGTGGCAGCAAGAATGAGTTTCTTTTCATATTGAATCCTTGTGATAGTAGAACAGTCTGAGCTCAAAGAATTAGAAAATTAAGTCACCTTAATGCTTTTGAGGATATTTCCAAGTCAACCTTCTGGGGTTCTAATTCCATCCACCATGTCTTTTGCCTCTTCAAAGGATACCACGTTTGGTATCTAATAAATGAGTTATTAAGTAATCCCTTTTAAGTGAATGCTTCTTAATAAAAAGCAAGTTGTCACCCGTTTTATGCTTCTGATGCCCCAAAGTGACTCATTGTAAACAAGAAACTTAACTTTAAAAAAGTTTAGGAGAGATAGAAGAGCAAACATAAAGGCTACAGACACTCTTTCTACACGTTGGTTATCTTTGTGACTTTCCAACTACTTTTGATGATAATTGGACAATTTATACAAGAACAAGGTGAAATAAAGCTGCTCTAGGTAAAGGGCTTATGGAGAAGAAAGTAGATGGGAAGGAGCCTGTGCTTAACAGGGAAAGCGGACCTTGGTGATGATTTGGTGTTTGTCACCCTCCATTGGCTCCAGGTCCTTGTGCTCAGCTGATCGGCCACCACTGCAAATCTAACACGCACCTGGTTTTGATGATGACACAATTGTCATTACCCAACAGGTTTCCGGAAGTTAAGGGAGGTCAGTCCCTTTCAGGCTTCCGAAAGGGCCAACCTGAACTTGATTACGTGATCATAACTGATGGATAGCAAATGAATCCAAAAGCTCCTGGTTTTGACTGCCCAAGTCTCTGACTGAATACTCTGATAAAGAATTGGGACCTGGGGTGAAAAGTTGATCAAAAGTCCTCCTTGCACTGAAAAATTCTTCAGCCCTTGACTGATTTTGATAACTTTATCTCCAGAATGGTAGGCTCTCTCATGAGTCCAGGTGTCCATGCTGTGGAAGGAAGCTATTGAAGAAGTTTGTTGGCATCAATTTAGCAAACTGCAGTGATGCATTTTTATGATTTTGAAGGAGGTACAGATATTCCTACATGGAAGAAGTGGCTGAGCTGTTCCTTTATTTGACTGGGATAATAAGATAATATAGAATGTATTGTTTTTATCATTGAACAGTGGGGTGAGGGCATTACCATCTAATCAAGCTGGACGCTGAAAGGATTACTGTCAGACCCCAGCATTCCCCAGCGTCTTAAGGACCTCATCCGCCATGAGCAACCCTCCACAGGGGCATCAGCACCACTCCCAACCCACCTCACCCTCCAGCTCTGCTGCCCCTACGTCATCCCACGAGGGCCTTGTGGGTTCCCCTACTGCCCCGCCTTCTTCGCAGCAACCTACCAGCGTCCACGAGGGGGAGCAACCTGTACAGTCTGGGAGGGTTGGTCATAACGGGGAATCTACATCCAGCCCGGCAATTGTGGACGGGGCATATGACAGTGACAGGGGAAACGGTATAGCCAGCACAGGAAGTGATGATAGAAAGGTCAGTGCACTTTGTCAGGGGGCTTATCCAGGGGTAACGGAAGGACTAATGAGGGGTGAAAACATTGCAGGGGAACGGAATGGGCACAGATCTTTTATGGAAGTAGGCACATGGTTGGTTGATATTACTTGAGAGTGGCATTAGCTTAGGTCCTGCATGTGTTCCTGAGCAAGGTACATGATCATGATTTGGTTGTGAGCAGACAGGTGATAGGCCTAATCATGATGTTAATTGAGGGTTAGAGTTGCAGCATTGCTTTGACAAGATGTACCGGTAATGGTCTGCTGTGGTTTTTAGATAAATTTCCCGAGGAGAAGATGTTTGCGAAATACGGACATTTCTCCAATGCTGATTGCAGATATTTTTGGTCCCAAGTGCATGTACACATTTGTAATTAGGTCATCTTCCAGTGTACCGAAAAGTAACACTTTCCTCCGACATTAAGCTGAGCGGAAGCAAGCTTGGTTATAAGCAAGCATGCCAAGAAATTCAGCAGTCATTTCCTAGCTGGGCCTTCCTTAAACCCTCAAGCCTCACCCTGTCCTCCCGCTTAGCACTGACAGAGCTCTGGACAGGAACTTGACATTTATGATTGTTGAGCTGAACCCTGAAGAAGAGGAAGGGATTGATTGATGAAGTATGTTGAAATGAACCAGTAGGCCGCTTGGCTGGCTGTTGGGATATTGCAGTTGGGGACCAAGGCGGAAAACATACAGTACACTTGGGGTCTGGGAACGTGTACATGTAGGTCAGAAGGTGGAATGACCGACCTTCCAATGTGTGAGACCAGGGAGTTGACTGTCATGTTGCAAGTATGACTATGCATTATAGGAAGGTTAATGTCAAAACTGATGTGGGGCTCAGGGGAGTGGGAAGTCTATGGGGCATATTCAGGTCACTGAAGCCTGCCTGGTCTCTCCACCCAGTGCCCTTTTGGAAGAAAAGACACTTTCTGGTGAAATTTGAACAAGTTGGCAAACTCAACACTGAATTTGTTGGAAGTCCAAGGGATACCTGAAAGTGAGGTCATCCATACATGGATGACCCTCCAAACCCTTTTCTGCCCACTCCTCTGCTACATTTTTTTTTTTTAAATTAGAAGCACTTGATTTACATTAGGTCTAAGATTTATTAATTAGTTGTGGGATTGAGGTTACAAGGAAACTTGTCCATGATCACCAAATTACTTGTAGGCCTAATTTTTCGTAAATGGGTTTGCCTTTTTCAATCCTCTCAGGAGAGGAGCACAGGATAGGTACAGAAATAAGAAGAACCTGCCTTAATGTTAATAATTTCTCAGAAAATTAGATGAAAAAGTAGAAAAATTGTTAGTCGGAGAAAAAAAAAATCATCCAGAAACTTTGGTTTGGGACATCAAGGTTTTCTTTTGTGTTCTACCCCTCAGGTCAATATTACACCCTTCATTTGCAACCCTCCTCCCCCTAGTGTTACCGGTAGTAAGCATGTGGGGCCGGCATGTTGCTTCTGTGGGGTAGGGGATTGACAGGTTGATAGTATTCTGAAGTTCACGGCCGGTTGTCTGGCAGTGTAAGTCCCTCCAAGACATGGGAAGTAAGGAAGGATGTAGTTAACGCTGCATCCGGGTGGCACCAGGAACCCCTGCCTGGTGAAAACCCACTGGGCTCTTTAAGTACCGTAGGGTAAAGGGAGTTTCTTACATTAAAGGTGCACTCTCATATCCTGGAATTTATAAAAGAAGAGGAGAATTTCATAGGTTTGCAATTTATTAACTCTAATTCCCTTCCAAGGCATTGTTTGTATTGTGTGGAAACTTTCAAAATGCTCCACTGCTGGAACAGTGGAACACTCATTATATTTTAAATTATACGTATCGGTAAGAAACTTTCAGAGGATATCAAACCTAACAAGTGCTGGGGGCTTTGCTATTGGCCTACGGGGTACCTTGCCAGTCAAGCAAACTTCCCTTAAACCTTGTTGGTTTTTGAGGGATTCAGGAGACTTGCTGGTACATATGTACCGGTACATGCAAGGTTTCTGTCAAAGCCTTGTCGGTTACTGTTCATGGGGATATATGCCATTTTATGAGGTACTAAATAGTTTATCATGACAACGTACATGTACCGTACATGCACATTTTTAACCCTGTTGCGTGTATGCAAAGTGCTTGATGGATTTTATGACATGCTACCATTTTGTATCGTATTTTGTTTTATTCCTGTAGAGAATTTAATTCCCCGTTAACACACCTGTTGCAACCTACATGTACACGTACATGTGTATACCTCTACACGTACAGTACATGTACATTTATAGATGAATATCAGGTGTATGCTAACAGTACATGTACATTATATGCACAGTCTACTATTATTAGTATATGTACAATGCCGTAGTCCAAAATGTGAAGAAAGCCACGCATTCAACATTCATATGTTCGTGAATGTAAATCCAGGTCATGATTCTGACGTCGATGGGCTGTTACAGCCTGATCGCCTCAAAATATTCCCAAGTATTCACCTTGGTACAATGGAGTTGTTTGTGTAAGGCTCACTGCTGAATGGGCGTGCCAAGTTGACGGTAATCATGCATAGCTGCTCTAGGCTCCCATGTTGTAATGAAGCAACAGCTCTTTGAGCCAGTATTTTACCTGCTGAAGGGAGGAAGGCATAACCAAATATTTGACCTTTGAAGGCCTGTTTAAAATCTTTTGGAATGTCCTTACTTACTCATTGTACATGTGCGAGTGTCTTTTTTTTTAAGTGAATAATTTAAAACAGCATTGAGGGCATTTCCCTGTATACCTTTTGCAAGAACTGAGTTTTATAGGGATGAGGTCTCTCAAGAATTATTCATCAGGATTTTCCTGATTTTGGAATTTTACTAACAGTCTATTAAAAGATGTAGAATTTTCTGAGTTTACCATGAAAGTTTTTTTTTGAGTTGACACAGAAACAAGAAATGGGTATTTAAGGGGAGCCTCCGTGCAAACACAACTGTACGTATGTATGTATTCTTCACAGCTGAATTGGGCCCTCAAAACCTCTAGTTATTATTTCATGGATATTTTGCTTGTCTCCAATCTTGCCTTTGGTTTTCACGTGTAAGGAGTTATTAACCACCAGAAATACATGTACTATTGTACATTAGGAATTCGCCTTTAAGTAGCCTGTACCAGGCCCCCAGGCCTCCAACATGAAACTATTTGCAACAAAAACCTGACAGAAAAAAAGGAATCACCCCCCTGGCATGTGGTCATCCAAATATTATGAGAGGGGGCTGTAAAGTTGTTTTAGTGTTGGGACTTCACATGGAGGGGTAGGAGCTGCTGAAATTTCAGGGGTGGTATTGGAACTGGTTTATCTAAGGAATTGGGGACCACACAATACAGGGAAGTGAACAGTGGGAGACTTTGAGACGGCGCTTGACGGCGCTTGATGGCGACAAACATACTGGTCCTTTTTACCAGTTCTGAGCATGTGTGCTAGTTCTGAGCACACATAATACCTTGAAAAAGACTGGCGGTAAAGTACACGTACGTCTGCTGCCACCAGTGTTTGTTCATTTCCCATTGTCAGAAATCAGATCTGTGTCAAAATGATTATTTCATAATAATTAAATATGCATTACAACCAGATGGGCATAGGGAAGACAAAAGCGAGGAAACTGACTATGGCCAAAATAACCTGTCTACCCTTATCTTGAGATTTAAAATATCTAAATATGTAAATTAAAAAACAAAAAGAAATACAATTTTACAAATAAGTTAAGATACAATAAAAACATCAAAATCTGGACATCATTGATAAGTCTTATACATGTACATGTAAGGAATAATGTTGACACAACTCTGATTTCTGAGAATAGGAGTCATCATTGAGCTGTTTGAACCAAAATGGATATTGCTGCTTGTTGAATGTGATAGGGAGCTAGACCAGTTTGGCTGATATCATGCAGGGGGAATTGACAAAATTCACAGATTTCCCTCTGAAGCAATTCAGCATATTAGCAACAGCAGCACCAACAATAACACATGCAGCAATAGTGCCAACAAGAGCAGCAATACTATCAAGAGCAACACCAATAATGACAGCAGCAACAGCAACAGTTGCACCACCACCAACAGCAGCACCAACAGCAACAGCAGCACCACCAACAGCAACAGCAGCAGCAGCAACAGCAGCAGCACCACCAACAGCAGCACCACCAACAGCAGCAGCACCACCACCAACAGCAGCAGCACCAACAGCAACAGCGGCAGCAGCAACAGCAGCACCACCACCAACAGCAGCACAAACAGCAGCAGAACCACCACCAACAGCAGCAGCACCACCACCAACAGCAGCACCACCAACAGCAACAGCAGCAGCAACAGCAGCACCACTACCAACAGCAGCACCACCAACAGCAGCACCACCAACAGCAGCACCACCAACAGCAACAGCAGCAGCAACAGCAGCACCACTACCAACAGCAGCACCACCAACAGCAGCACCACCATCACCAACAGCAGCAGCAGCACCACCACCACCAACAGCAGCATCAATGGCTACAGTAGCGCCACCACCAACAGCAGCACCACCAATAACAGCAGCATCAATGGCTACAGTAGCGCTACCACCAACAGCAGCACCACCCACAGCAACAGCAGCAGCAGCAACAGTAGCACCACCAACAGTAGCAACAGCAGCACCACCAACAGCAGCACCACCCACAGCAACAGCAGCAGCAACAGTAGCACCACCAACAGTAGCAACAGTAGCATCAGCAACAGCAGCACCACCAATAACAGCAGCACCAATGGCTACAGTAGTGCCACCACCAACAGCACCACCACCACCACCTACAGCAGCAACAACAGCACCACCAACAGCAGCATCACCACCTACAGGAGCACCAATTGCAACAGCAGCACCACCACCAGCCATGATATTAGCAACAGCAGCACCAACAATAACACATGCAGCAATAGTGCCAACAAGAGCAGCAATACTATCAAGAGCAACACCAATAATGACAGCAGCAACAGCAACAGTAGCACCACCACCAACAGCAGCACCAACGGCAACAGCAGCACCAACGGAGACAGCAGCACCACCAACAGCAGCGATATTAGCAACAGCAGCACCAACAATAGAACAGGCAGCAACCGCAGCAACAGTGCCAACAAGAGCAGCAATGCTGGCAAGAGCAACACCAATAGTGACAGCAGCAACAGCAATGGCAGCAGCACCATCAGCAATAGTAGCAACAGCACCAACACCGGCAACATGACAGCAGTGCTCAGTACTAGCAATAGCAGCACTAACAACAATTGCAACAGCAGCAACAGTATACAGATAGCAACAGCAGCAGAAATTACAGCAGTAACAGAAGTCCTTGCAATTTTTAAAGCACTGCCAAGTGCATATGAGTACATCAGCAACAGCAATGTCAATTCCAGCAACAGCAATTGCAGAAAGTAGCAGTAGTGCAGTGAACAACAGCAGTGACTGCTGCAGGAATCACTGCAGTTCAATCTCAGCCTCAACAACAAAGGAGAAACAAAAACAGAGAATTACACCAAATTAGCATATTCAGGGTACTTGCACTTTTTCAGCCCACTGAAAAGGGGCAGATAAAGGAAATGGAGAATCCCTGTACAGGTAATTAAATTTCTGAATTGATTAGCCAGGATTTTTTTCCCTTGCCAGTTCAAAGGCTGACAATGCCCGCTGTGTGTGGTCATGCATTGCTATGCCTTCTTACCACTTCACAAGGACGTGGTGGCATGTAGGAATTCCATTGTGAGATTGTGACCCACAAAAATGTAGAGTTATTTCTAAGGCAATTGACTTGTGTTTTTGACAGGATGAAGGGACACAGAACGTTTCACTTTACTTGGGAGAGGAAATGTTGTGACAGTGACACGTAATCCACATTTTGTAGTTGAGGACATCATCACCAATACACCTGTTCTTGCTCAAACAGCTCGATATAACAAAGCCAAATACACCTGAAATTAGCTTTGAAAAAAGCAGATACATGTACTTGCAGAGAGGAACTTAATTGTCACAAGCAGTAAATACTCCATGTTGTTTGGAATGGTAACCATTTTCTTCTTAGTCTAATGGAAAACTTTTATGTTCCTGGTAGCCATTCTGTATTTATACGTAGCTCTTCAATGAAATGTGCTCCATATAGCTGTTACATTTATGCCATTTTGCATGTTTTGCAAGCCACAAGTGGTGTTAAATGTACATGTACAGTGTACCTGCCTGTAAAGTACATGTTCACGCACTGGTACATGTACATGTAGGAATGGACAAAATTACACATGTACATTGGCAAGTCATTATGCGCCCTAGCGTATTCGACCTGTGAGCACCAGGCCGTAACATAAATGAATTTGGGATTAGCCGACACACTCACAGCACATTCTATATGTTAAGGTACTCATGGAGCTATGGGATCTAACAGACACGTATCGATTGGTACATACATGTATTTGAATCTGACCATTGGGGCAGCTATAAATGTACCGCCACGGTAAGCAAACGGGGGGCCTCTGGTATTCTGCGTTCTGGCTGTCTGTGGATAACGGTGAAAAGGGGTAACAGTGAAGATGAACCTGTTTGTGATTGTGAATTGGGTGGAGAAATTTGTATGCAAGGAATTCATGTCTTGCCAAGCCTTGCATTTAATGATTGGTTTAAAGGGGCTGTGCTGACCAGAGCTGTGATTGATACATGAAAGGACTGCACATGTTGAAGGGATTGGAGGGACGCCCTCAGAATTTTCCCAAGTTGTTTTTGTTGTTTGGCTTTTTTTAGGCAATCGGCTCTTTCCACAAAGTTGTAAATAAATTTCCTCCGTTTCAAAAATTGTTGAGTGTTCAATTTACTGTACATGTGTATGCAACCCAAAAATGAGATTCACAATCATTGCTTTTGTACCAGATTTATTTCAGATTTATATGAGGTTCATTCAGTCCCTGTCTGGTCTCCTGTCTCCTTGCCTATCCCCATAAATAGAAGTTTCATGTAGTAAGCCTACTCATCATATTGAAGCCCGGTGATGAGTAGGGGCGTTTTCCAATACTCGACTTCGTCTCCGTCTCAGGCTTCATTCCCCAAACCAATCCCCGATTGTGGGTCTGAAGCGTGTAAATCACTTGGATTACTGTAATTTTTGGCTTTCTTGCATCTTATTAGATGTTTTGTGGCACTATTAGACTAATTAGTGTGCTTACAGCTTCAAAGTCTGGTAGCAAAAAAACAGTTGAAGCCTGAGACGGAGCCGAAGTGGAGTATTTGAAAACGGCCAGATGTCATCAGTAATGCTACTCATTTCCCAGTGATTTGATCTATTCTTGCCATTAGTCATGTGTCACGTGATGTCACCTGAGACATCTTGTTTTGATTTCCTCAACCTGATGTACCTCATTGAGAAGACCGAGACAACAACCTCCCCCTAGAATGAGTTGTTTCCCTTTTGTCTCACTTGACAAATTATGAAAATTGAAAGCAGGTATCCCCTCAGGTTTAAGTACGTATGCTGCTGATTTGTAAGTACAGCTTTGTCACCGAAGAAGTGAGGTGATCATCCGCCCTGAGCAGGAGCACCCCCTCATTGGTTGAAAAAAGCCATGTTGGTTGGGAGTGTTCATTTTGTTGGTAGTGATGCGACGGCAACATTTGTGTTTCATAGTTGTTTGTGAACCAGGGATGCAGAGTCACTACCAAAGGAGCCTCCATTCCTTGGATAATTACGCCCTCTCTTGGTCCAGCTCAGAGCCTGTTACCAGAACAGGACTGTGCCAGACTTTAGTCTTGCAGAGTGTTAAAACATTTGACCACAAACATTTTATAAAAAATGTCATTTTGTCCCTGGACTCCATATTGGAACATTAGACAGTGCCCTGCAAGAATGGATTTTTACACACTAGATTTTGCATTTGTGGCTTGGTGTAAGTATGGTCAGTTGATATTTCATTTTGCACAAAAATTTGTTGAGCTGTAGAGTAAAGGTTTTGATCTTAGGCACGTGGAAGTGTTAGCATTCCCTGGTCTTTGATATGTTGTTCCTCTGGCCATGGGTTTTGTTGCAATAAAAGGCATAATATTTTCAATCAAGCTGATAAATACATGTTCTGGCATGTTGCAGCCTTATGCAGAATTTATTCTAAAATTCAAGACTTTATACATGTACATGTAGTTCAACCTTGTTTTAAAAAAATAACAATAGCAGGGTCTTTTTAGTATTATTTGTTGTTTACATTTTAATAATATTTTATTCCTTCAAAAGTAAAGATTTTTGGTATTTGTAAATTTCATCTCGAAATGCGGAAACATGTAGGCCACTACGTTCATTTTCAAAACTGAACCACCATCCTACATGTACATGTACATGTATGTACATGTACATGCGGCAATATCCTTTGGCATGAGGCCTGAGTGTTTTGCGGATGTGAGTAAATTCCCCAAAGACTCTGAATCCAATCAGCTGGACATGCTGTCAGGTGTGTCCTGAGAAGTCAGCATTACCTGTGGTTGTTTGCCCTTCCTGAATTGGGGAAATTTGGTCACATGGTGTTCCCAGAACAGAAGAAGGCAGTGAGAAAGCTGTTTTTCCATCTGTTAAAATTTGCTCAACCATGCAGCCCTTGCAGGGCAATGTAGGCCTACCTGCATGTTTGGAAAGTTTGAGGTACATGTACACGACATGTACAGGTACATTGTACATGTACATGTACTATGTACAAATACAGTAATGATTGAGCATTTATTGAAATACTTATCTATGGAAACTCTACAGTGGTCATGATTGCTTTTGTGTCCTCTATTGCCAGGCCTCCTTAAGGCTAACCCCTCAGGTTTCCTCCCGGTCAAATCTTTCCCAAGGTGGATTGCCAAAGACCTCATAAATCAATTTTCTTCGCACTTTCATTTTCCCCAGCTAGGGTAAACTTATCTTTCAGTTCCAGCCCAGTTCCCAGGCTGGCTGGATTGTGTAACCAGCTAGTAGGTCTCTCCCTTGTAATCCCCGCTTCACATTCCTGTGGTATTTGCTCCAGTGACTTTCTCCTGTTTGTGGTTTTTTTAAATCCACAAAGCGGTTGTGGTCTCTTGACCTAACTGAAGGCCTTTTGGTGGGTGATACTTGTAAATCATGAGTGCAGGTATGTTAAAGAAGATGCCTTTGGCAGAAAGAAAAATGGACTGGGAAAGTTTGGAAAGAGTATATTAATTTCTCATGCAGTCGGTATCCCTGAGTCATTCATGAGGCTCACTTCAGAATATATTCCTGATCACTCCTCAACAATTCCGAAATCATATATTTGAAGTGAGCTTGCAAAAGATTTTTTGTTTAGGATGTTTTGTATGTTGTTGAAGGTTTGAAAGTTGAAAGTTGCTTCTTTTTAATCATTTTTATTTATTTTTTTTAATGTGGGGTGGGTCAGGAGAGGCGTTGGATGGGATGTTTTGGGTAGTTTTCTTTTTTTAGCATGCCCCCGATCCACTTACATGTGTGAATGTTTCCATGGGTTATTGCTCCACGGTTATATCTGCAGGTTGTTCTTCAGCTAGGTTTTCTGCCAAGAATTTCTCAGCTTGAAAAATGGTTGATCAGTTTGGTACATGTAGATGAGCACAGAATGACATGTTGACATGTTGAGATGGTCCCTGTGGCAATGTACCTGTTGGTATGTGCACACCCCTTTCAGTCGGTACCAGTTGTGTCTTCAGGGTGGTAGCCATTTAACTATGTGGAGTACTGTTAAAGGGGCAGTCCCCTTCTTGAAAATGTGTTGTGAGTTTATTAAAGGCACGGCTCATTTCCTTTTTCAAGGTGTACTGTTAGGATGACTGCTTAACTTAAGTGTGATTGGTTTCCTGTGTGGTCTTAGCTGTGCAACAGCTTGTTAGAAGGTGGGAATGGGTGTATGTACTGAGATGTCACACTTTGTTTACATGGGCACTTTCCTATGGAGCCAGTGGAGGCCAGCACCCATGTAAATAAAGAATGATAAAGTCATCATTACAGAGATCTAAACTGTAGCTGGTCCTGTAACCTTGCCATTATAAACCTAAAGAGACCTGTGATTTACTATAAGTGCTTGAGATGAGGTATCATTCCAGGCATCCCCCCATGCACCTGTTCTCAGTAATCCACAACCCAGCCCAATTTTGGGTCTGTCTTGGCTGGTGTTCATTTCAGTTTACCGTATCCCCAGATTCATTTGTACAGATGAGTACATGTAAGTGGAGAGACCACGTGAAGGCTCTAATCTGTCTTTCATTATACAGTTTTTACATGTTACTGTAGCAAAAGTTGGTTTGAAGAAGATTCCACTTGGTCAGAGAACCAAAAGATTGACAAAGCCAAAAGTGGAGAAATGTTGAACGTAGAGAAATGATCATTTGTCTGCACTGTTGCATACATGTTGTCCCTTTAATCTTCTTGTAAAGCAAAGGGCCCCAGAATAGGCACGGATAGGCCATATGTTAAGATTTCTCTCTGAAAATAAGTTCATGTGTCTGGGGTCATTAGTTCATTGGAAGGCCCACTTTTGTTCAATCTCACTCTAGGGGCAGTGTTGGAATTGTTGGGGCTGAGTTTGCTGGTAGTCTTGTCCCTATGTGCAGTGAAGTAGTTCACGTGAAACATCCCTTGTGTCACTGCCGACAGAAGGGAAGAGCATAGAACAGGTTCTCCATGGTCATTTTCAAACCTTGGTTTCACCTCCAACTCCAGCTTTATCTCTTGCTCAGAACTTCGGAAGCCATAATCTGCAAAGTAAAGGAAAATGCTCTAAACTTGGGCACCATGTTGTTAAAGAGTCCGACGGTCAAGGAGTAGAAGTTTCACAAAGCAGTCCTTAATAGGAAGCCTTAAATCTCCTTAAAATGAGATGAAGGAGGTTTAGAAATGATACATACATGTATTTAATCTCAAAAGTCCAGACAAAGTGTGTTATTTCTTTTCTTACATCTGACCTGTAGGGTTGGGAGGGGAATGTTTCACTCGTTTGTGAGTAAAAACAAAACCATGCTGGAGTGGCTGTCATGAACTGGACATACCCTTGTCTGTGTATTTTCAGAGTCACAGGTGTTTATTCATAACTGTTCATATTACTCACGGCAGAAGACTTGGTTCTTTTCCTGTGAACTTGAACCAACTACACGTACATGTTTGTACCGTGTTGTTTATTTGAATCAGATAGAAGCTGGGTTTACCTTTCTGCAGAACAGAGCCAAGTAAGAAGAGACTTTCTTGCCTTGGACTTTTTGGAGGTTATCCCACTTAAGCCCTGACTGGGACCCCCTTGGGAAAGCACTGCCAGTTTTTCCACTTTCACAGTGTGGGAAAAGCCCTCCAAACACATCCTACAAACCTGTAGACTTGTTTCAAGTCAAGACTTCTTTGCCACAGTGACTTCGGCTTGTTTGGACCCGAGCTTAGAGTCAGTCACAAGCAGTACGATGGTTGCTAGAAAGATACATGTGCAGCAGGAATAGGCTGGTCATCATTTGTTTGTTTATTCAAAATTGGCACTTTTTGTTGACTGACTTTTCTTGGCAGGGAATAATTTTTACTCAGCAAAAAAGCTCACCAGTTTATATTTTATAAATTCTTATATTATTTCTTGTGACCAACTTGAATGTTACTATTTTTTAAGGGATAAGCTCATGGATATTGTGCACAACCGTCTCTAGTGATCTGATGAAAGTCTAACTTAGGTACCGCTGCGGTTACTGAGACATCTGTGTATCGAGCAGGTATAGAGGTGGGCTGGATCAAGTCTATCCCTGGGAACAAGATCCTGACACTTTGTGGTCATTCACCACATGAATCACCCTCACTCTTGTACCAAAGGCAGACAGACAGTATGATCCCATTACTCAATGTCATCAATCAGTCAAGTTTACGGTCCGTAAATTGGGAGTTTCCCAAGTTCTCCTGCCATCCGCAGACCGTGTCGGCTGGGTCTTAATTCTGGATCTTATTGATGACCCCTTTATCAAGTCCCAGGATCTAAGTTGTACTTGCGTACGTGCATGCCAGGATGTGAAGAGTCATCCTCAATGTATTCCATCCGTTTCAACTTGGGTTGCTTCCCACTGATTCAAACATTGCCAACATCCACACAATATTTCCTTTCTGTTGTTGAAAGCAGATGTTCTTAAGCTTATGGGGGGCAGCTACAGGTACGACATTACCCGCTCAAAAATGCCTGCTCACTGTGAACTTAAATTCAAAGTGACTGGATTACAAGTGTTCCTACAAAGGAATGTGCTAACTTCTGAGATGCACCCTAAGAATGTTTACTTACGCTAAGCAACTTTGTGATATTGAACTCTGGGCGAGGCTGTAAATCAAGCAGTAGTTTTACCTCTTGCCGGACATCAAAGTTCGCCAACACCATGAAGATGTGGTACAGTATTTACCATCATTTACTGGCCAATTCAACTTACTCAAGAGGGGTTGTTTTTTGATAGCCTTTACTTGTTGAATGATTGTTTTATTACAAGAGAGGTGAACTTGTTGAAACGCTTAGATCAACATGGATTATTTGTACAGGTACCAGATGAGATTGCTTGGTTGGTGGGGATGATACTGTCAGACATCAGACTTAGCCATTGGTTAAATGTAAATTTAAGGTTGCTTTTTCATGGGACAGGAAAGATATTTTCAATGTTATTTTGGGAGTTTGAAATCTTTGAGTGTGCCTGAAATTTACACATGCCTTTCCTAAGTTCCAGGTTGTTCTATGTTATCCTGTGTGATTAGTCATGTCATTGTTCTAAACCAGAAATGATTGAAATGAACAAAAATGCTTTAAAAACTCCATTGTAATTGCTTTATATGAAGAGGAAAAAATTGGAAATTTGAGGGAAGGGGCAAAAAAGTAGCATTCTTTTGAAATGGCCTAAATTCAAAGGAGACCTTTTTATTTTCGTAGGCAAGATCAAGATTTTCAGGGTTATTCCATTACAAATTCTACACGAAGATGTGCCCCAGAGCTTCCATGACCGTGGCGGTTATACTTACTGGTTTTAGCTTGCTAGAAAAATCCTCCAAGCATTTCAGTCAAGGGCATGGGAACATTCAACAGGAAAGCAGGAAGACGATTAGGGTCGGCAATCAAGGATCTTACATGGTTGGGAAGCCCGCGTCTGAACCAATTACATTGTGGATTCTCAATACAATTCATGTCATCCCAGCACATGGGGTGAGACATTACAGTATATGTGTATGGCCGTCTCTCGAGATTTGTCCAAACCACAGCGATGCCATGCGAACAGCCAAACACCTGCCTAAGCCTCTTAGTAAGAATTGGCCAATTCTTAAAGGGGTGGCAAAGCACCTAAAAATGAGCTACTAGCGCTTGTAAATAAGGAGATAAAATTTAAAACAATCTTACAATATATCAAGATAAATTCCAAATTCCTTGCCAAGTGCACAAGCTGTCCTGTGAATGCAAGTTCCCACTGCACTGTCCATAATTCTGAACGGCCCATCAGACTGGCAAGCCAGTGAAGTGAACAGTAGGGTGAGGGGATCAGATCCCTTGACAGGAGGAACATTCTTGACATTGATGGCAGATGGTCAGTAATTCATGTCATGAGGCCAGATGCTGACATTTAGAGTTTCCCAACAACTGTTCCATTAAACATGAAATCAATTCTTGAACCGTAACCAAACTGCTGCAGACATTGTCATATTACTTGTATACTGATTTCAGTCTTTTTAACCCACTAATCCCAAAAGCACTGAAAGTGGTCTGCTGAAGAGATTTGTACTCTTTCAAATGCCCAAATGCATGGGTTTTGTCCAAAGATAGCAGATAATGTGAACTTTGGCATTAGCTGAAAATACCATCACAATTTTTATAGCAAGTGTAATACTTAGTAACAACTTCCTGTTAGTCTTAATTTTGTACTTTGTAGGGATTATCCGAGATCTTCTGAAAGCAGAATTAACTGCTACATTCATTATCCAAGCTGCCTGCACCCCTAATGCCAAGGCCTATGGAGGTTGAATGGCACTGTCCAAAGAACCTGGGAAAGAGGATGTTACCTTTTAAGTAATTAACACCAGCAACTCCAAGAATTAATGACACACACTTGGGTATGCCGTATCGAGGATATCTCTCAAAAGGGCTTTATTATTAAAAGAATTAATCTGAAGATGGGGATTTTTTGGAGTGCATGTAGATTCCTAGGCTTTTAATCTTTAATAAATTGAAGCAAATCTACTAATCTATATGCTGCAGCTTTTAGAAATGTCTGCAAGAATCATGATAATCTGGTTGGGACAACTGGAGTGGAACAAGGTTCTACTTTTGCCTATTGTGGACAAAGCAGAGTGTCCCTGACATCCATCAGTCAGTGAGGCCATGTCCAAATTGTGTCCATGGATGACCGTTGGAATGTGGCTGACCTACCACTTGCATTACACAGATGACTTTTTTTCTGACCTGGTGTTCAGAGTTTGACCTTAGTTGGACCAAGGTGATGGAGGTACTATACCTATACCCCCCTCAGTAGTCAGTCCATTTACAAGTTACTGCTGGACACATTTCAGATTCCCACATTTCTGATAAACTCAGTTAAACTGTCTCTTCAGCATTCAAGCTCATGCAGGATTTAGCAGTTTAGCCGGCAGGGTGCAGAACCTTGGGCAGTAGTGACGATAGCATCCACTATCCATTGCATTCTTGGTGGACTTTTTGTTCATTCTTTGTTTCCCAAAATAAAAAGTTGTCTTTGCTTTCAATATGGTGTGGTCAACTTGTGAATAGGGCCAATTCATGTTTGAAATCCAAAGTTGTAATCATTCAAATTGTCATTTATGTAACAAAGAGAAGATGTAAACTCTCCTTTTGTGATAAGATTCGTAACTTTGAAAAGCTGCATTTCTAAGTAACATCCCATCTCATTTCAATTGCAGCTTACACAACAAAACAGATCGGTGACAGTCCTGAAATCGAGAACATCGCCGTCACTGGCTGCTGCACCAGTAACGTACACAGTCAGACCGATACCGCAACATCATTTGTCAGTAAGTATTTGGGCTAGAGGATGGGGAGGGGTGGGGATAGGGGAGGGGGCATTGACTCGGGCTCGTGGAAGGGGGGTTGGCGGAGGAAAATAAGGACTTGTTACTCTCTTCACTCAGTGAGACAGCAGTCATTAATGCTGTTTGTGTTTTCCTTCTTTAGATTGACCAAGTGTGTAATTTTTGTGCGTGGAAAGATTTGCCAGTTATGGGCATTGGAATTGTGGGAACTCCTATGCTTGAAATGCCCTTTAAGTAACCATATGAAACCGCCATTTTTTCTTCTTGGGAACTTCAGCCAGAATAAGAAGAGGAGTTACGTATTTTCTGCCATTATATGAAACTTATTTTATTAATTAACCTATAGGCCAAGTTTAACCAAGCTGAGTTCTTGGGAAATACACAGATGTTTACTTTCATTTAAGATCTCCAATATTCAGTGAGTGTCACATGTGTCTCTCAAATATGCATAATGTCTTTGATTTAGGCCTTGTCTGTTGTGCATTTCTTGATACTGTGAAGCACTGTGAAGCTGATCACTCAAAGTGTCCACAAATGGTCCTCTTTAGACAGTGCCCCTTATCTGCCTTGAGCAGAAGCATCCCCTCATCAGGTGAAAAGAGCGATATTGGCTGGGAGTGTTCATTTTGTTGGTGGTGAAAGGATCATATCATGTCCATTTCACAGTCATTCGTGAACCAGCCAAGTTCACGTCTGACCAAAGGAGCCTCCGTTGCTAAGAAAATTGCGCCCTCTCCTGGTCCAGCTTGAGGCTCACACCCTTAATAAAAGGAAGTAAAGTCCTGTCAGATCCTCACCTTGCAAGTTCACCTTGGGAGCTGCCAATAATATTAACTCAATCGCCCTGTCATCAACAGAGGGCAGCATATAGCTGCCACTGTAAAGGAGATCGCAATGTGTAATTTTGTTCACAGATATCAACACAGCTTGGTGCCCCTTTGTGCTGTTAATGTTACGGGGTTATACATGGGCACGAGGAAATATCAATGACCTGGGGGTGATTTGGCACTAGCCTTTTTGGAATAGTACATCCCTGCTGTTTTGTTTTTATAATTTACACTTTAAAAAGGTGATTTTTATTCGGTTTGTCAAATTGTATCTGGTGAGATATGAGCAAACATTATGCACTTGCCAAATCACCATCAGCAAATGTTTATTTTGTAATACCCTGGGAGATTTTTTATTATTTTTCACCGTTCATAGTTTGTGTTCGGGGTCAAACAACTTGGTAATAATAAGTCAATGTTACATCAGAATTGACATTTCCAAGAAGGAAGTGTGGTACCTAGCATTTATCAGTCACTGCATTTTATACAAATGACATTTGGTTGGGTGGCTAACCCGAGACAGATCGTATGTGGTCACTTACAACAAAATGGACTTGAGGTTACGCCTATTGTGTGCATCGGTAGTGTGTGCTCATGGGAAAAAAAACAACTGATATCATCATTTTGTTCACCCATTATTACAGGTCATTCATCTGCATATTTATATGTGACATTTGGGCATGTTGGTACTTTTTCCCAGAACCTTTCAACAATCAAATTCATTTCTTTTTATCCCCCCTCCCCTCAAAAATTATCATGGCCTATTTTGAGTTTGTGGACAAATTCAGCTCAGTCTTCCAGTGTTCATTGCCCAAATCCAAGAGCATACTAACTATCCTTCTTGATGGTCCAAATTTGTTATTAATTAACCTGAACCCCCTAGGATGTATTTAAAATCATATTGAAATTGGAGGATTAGGGACTGTAAGGGACATGCCCAGCTGGTTTTCATTGTGCTGAGTGCTTATGCATGTTTTGCTATTATGGTTTGCTTGAAGTAGGTGCTAATCACCTGTCTAACAGGCGCATACTACATTGTGTAATTGATTGAACTGTGGAAACAGGTGGACACATTAGGGGGAGGGGAAACCTGTATTCAGTTACAACATGATTATAATGTGAAGAGGCAAACTGGCTGTCTGATGTAAAGTAACATTGACATCAATATCAATTGGTGTCATATAGAATTTTATCTTGTTAGAAATGAATTCCCTTTTACTTGCAATGGACTCCCTCTTCCGCTTTCTTATTGATCCATCGCAATAAACTGGTGTCAGCACCGATCATGAAATACTGTCCAGTACAAATTGGATGGGGGATGTGTCGAAACTCAACGTATGGAATTCCACGGGGTTGTCCAAAGGGTGTGACTAACTGGCAAACAGCGATAGGTCAATTACATGTACATGTATATGGTCTGGTTGTCCTGTCTCTGAGAAGTGTTTGTGCAGTACTCTCAGCGGCCATTTCAGGATTCCACGTCACACTATAGAGGGATGGGTAGGAGGGCTGGATTTACAGTGAGGGTGCAAGTCTCAATAATTTCGAAGTGTTACTATTAGTTTCTTTGTTTTCTACGTGTATATCTCCAGTGGAATTAGGGGAAGAGGAGACATATTGCTCCTTTGTCCCATTGACAGTGCTCAGCAGCGTAGCCAATGGTGGTTAAGCACTGTCGTTGTATTTTTTTAATTTTTAATTGCTTGTTGTATGAAGTGCAATATTTTGAGAGGAAGGAATGTTTGTGGGATGATGGGCCTCGAGCTAGACCAAGAGAGGGTGTTACTTCCTGAGCAAGGGAGGCCCGTTTAGTCGGAACTGAATTTCGCTGGTTCACTAACGACTGACCAGTGCTGCTCTTTTCAATTGATGAGGGGGATACATTTTTTGACAGTTTTAATTTGTAATGCAGCGTGCAGTGAATTTGGGGTTTAAAAGTTCTCACGTAGTTCTACATGTAGACCTACAAGTAGGTCTACGTGTATCTTTCAATTTTCCCCCCAAATAAACAAAAATCAGCTTTATGGTGTACATGTACATGCACTCCTCTTGCATGCATGTGTTGAGCACAAAATGAAACCGTAGGATAAGCATACATGTACCGGTACATGTATTTAAATTCTAAGAAAAGTAGTTTTGAAGTGATTGTAAACTGAAACCAGTTGTATGTATGAGACATTTGTATCGATGTCAGTGTGTTGGGCGTTTCCTTGAAGGGACTGAAAACATATCTGATTTTTCATGTAATTAGGTTGACAACAGTTTCTGCAGGTGGGTGACTTGATATTTTCTGATTAATATGGGATATTTTGGTGTGAGATATCGGTTTGCAAAATATAAGGATACGTATCCAAAATGAGGATGCTTATGTGCATCTTTCCAGAGGAACATGTAACTTTGAAAAAGAGTAAGTTAATGTCTGTTAGTTGTTAAAAAGTAGCATTCTTAGAAATGAATATGTTGTAGGTTGTGAACATGGAGGTAGACACCTGATGCCTGTTAGCTGGTCTGATCTTGTTTATTGAAAAATTGCATTGACTTTTCTAATGCAATGGAGGCTTAACCTCCATAAGGAAAAAATGGTTGAATCAGTGATGTATGTGTACATGTAGCCTATATATACAGACCTGCCAACCTGTCGTACTCCTTCCTGAGGTCAGGCATTACCACACAATAGATTCAAAGGTATTTAAATGAGCCCTCAGTTCATTTAAAATTCTAATCTATTATGTGGTGATGCCTGACCTCAGCAAGGAGTACGACAGGTTGGCAGATATGTACTGTATATACCAGTAATAATGAAAATCTCCATGCATGGACTACTGTTAGTACATCGCTGCCACAAAATAGGGCTTCAGCACTAGTAAATTATTTGCCTCCATGAGCCCCGAGCTGGACCAAGAGAGGGCGTAGTTTTCCTAGCAACAGAGGCTTCTTTGGTAGGAACTGCACCTTGCTAGTTCACGAACGACCATGAAATGCATGCGTTACACTTGCATTGTACCAAGAAAATGAACACTCCTGATCAATGTGGATCTTTTCACCCAATGAGGGGGTGCTTCTGGTCAAGGTGGATCGTAAGCACAACCTTTGTACAAAACTGTTAGATAGTGCTACGAAATACAGCTCTGATCTTAACTTAGATTCCGTCCTGATCTGAACTTAGATTCCGTCCACTTCAAATACCCCTATTTTCTGCTTCAGTTTTGCAGTTTGGAACGCTAACCCAGTCTTTGATCCTCAGCTGTCACTGTTATGAGACCTCTGCGACCCTCCACCTTGTTAGTAGGCTTTCACCTTCTGTCCAGTTGCTCTTAATTAAATAAGCATCCCTCAAGAGAAGAAAAATAAATCAAGGGGCTTACCTTCTCCCTCATTACAACTCTAGCAGCTTGAAAGGTTGTTAGCAGATGAAGATGATTGTACTCTGTAGCCTGTGCATGCCCACTGTGGTCAGAAAGGGGGCCAAGCCTTGTTACCCTTGGGGTTATTATGGGAGGAGGGGGGACTCTTCTTAGCTTAACCTCCCCCCCTGCCCAAAGTGGTATGGGGCTAGGGTGGACCCCTTGACCCTCAAATATGGGTGGGTTGTGGGGCAGTTGTTAGGGCCCTGTGGGTTGAAGGTCAGTGTGTTGGTGGTCATGACTTATAAGCAGGACAGAAGAGAGAAAACATTGGCAGTGGCCTTTTGAAGTTTGTATGACATCTCCATGGTTACGTTGATCACAGTAAATTACTCATTTTTAAATACAGGCTGGATTTCTGTTAGTTTTGTGCCATGTACATGTAGGTTTTGTGCATTACGAACTCACCTATGCGAAGTGGTTTGTGCAAAACCATCATACACATGTTCTCTTCGTAGTAAAATTTCATTGACTCAACTGTTGTCAGCAGTTAACCTATTTTACGCGGTTCTTAGAAAGTAAAGTTTGAAGGAACTTTTGTTCTTTTATTTTAGTTCCTTTTCGGTTGGGAATGTTAAAATTCCAACTCTGTGATATTCTTGTCAAATGAAACACATAAATTGATTGTGTCTATGGTCAATGACATGATAAAACCCAAACTCCATAATCTTTTCCCAAGAATATCCTGTTAATTGACAGACATCTTTGGCAGCGCGCAGACACGTTTATCACTATATCCTGAGGACTGGCACCATTCTGCAATGCACTCATTAGGAGGAAGGTCTTCACCTACTCCTCCATACTCCTACTATCTTCGGGATGAATATCCAAACACAGTCTGTCTAGACATCTAAGGCAATTAGACTAGCTAGCCAGACATGCACTCAGTTTTTGTATTAGAAAGCACCTGCAGGACTTGAATCCACGGTAATGGAGTAATAATGCAGCAGGAATGATGAAATGGGACCCAACCGAACAAAATGAGTCCCACGTCGCCAGAGCCACTTTGGAGTTAATGGTTTTGAAAAATCTCTCACACATTGTAAACCAGTAGGCACCCTTAATATTTTCCCTCACATGCTGTTAAAATTACTCATTCAAATAAACCGAGTGAGATGTCAAACAGAAAGCCCAGTTTTTTTTTTTTCAAGTGCACTCTGAAATATGACGTAGAGGAGAAACAGTCAGTGGACCTTCTCTAGATACCATGAAATGCTTCCAATGACATTGTTTTTCATTGTGGCTCAGTTAATCCCCACTGTGGGGCCTCACCTCTTTTACTGATGGAAATCATGGAAAGTAAAATAATTCTATTGAGGTTTGAATAGTGAAAGTGGTTGTTAAAAAATGACAAACCATGGGTTGAAATTTCTGCTCTTAGAGGCTCATCGTAGGAACTTCAACAAGAAAAAAACAAATACAGAGAATGTACTGACAAATGCATGTAAGTGTATTTGAGAAATGGATTTTAGAAGCTTTTGAAGTTTTATTCACCATTGAAGGATTCTTGGGACTGAAAAAAAGGCATTCTTTACCTTAAAAATGCTACAACACAACCTTCAAAAAATGACCAACTTCTATCATCTTTTTTTCACCTCCCTTTTCAAATCCAGCCTGTAGGGAATAAACCAGGTGTAAATGTGTAAAATTCTTTTTACTCCTGAGTCCTCTGGCATTGCTTAATTTTCCAGCAATTTTTCTATCCGTGTCCATTTCTTACCAGCAACAGCAGCAGAGAATACCTTACATAGCCAAGCGTGCCATGTCTCCGCAGACTCACCATCCCATTGTGTGGCAGAACCAAGCTGCCGTAGCAGCGGCTGCCGCGGCCTCCCAGGGCTGGACGCAGTTCTTCCCCCGCCCTGCCGTGGTGCCTCAGGGGGTGCCACAGTCTGTCTCACCTCATGGTGCTCCCAGGTATCAACCCCAGCCCGCGCCCCAGCCTTACCCAGCGTATACCTCCCACACTCCACCGACTGGGGTAAGTACAGGTTCTCCCTCAGACTTCCACTCGTGTTTGTCAGTGAATTGCCAGTCAGAGGGTCCGATGCTTCCATCGTAGCAGAATCTGTTTTTGAAAGAAGCCTTTTAGAAGAATTCTGCCTCTATCAAATATCAGTTCCTGTTTATTCTTTGTATTTTTCTGGTCACCCCCGGGGGTACACAGTTTGATATTTGTTGGTTGTCTTGTTTGCTATAAATTTTACATAAATCCTGAATAAATAGAACTTAATGTTTGTGTCCATCCAATCAAATCGGTGCTCAGGGAATGAAAATAAAAACCTGATACGGAAATCCCTTGACAGTGAAATTTGTAGCTTTTATAATTTCAGGGCCATCATGGAACCCAGACTTCAAGAAATTAAATGAGTCCCTGTAGTTTCTTCTGTGGCATAGAATTGTTTGAGTGCACAGGAAAAGTGTAGATTGAAAAGTTCTGATCAGGCACCCATTTTGGGATGGAAGTTTGAATGGGAACAAAAAGTGCATTGCAAGCCCTTCTGAATGTTGAATGCATCTGTTTAATTCTAGTTATCAGCTCAATCTGTCAATCAAAACAGGTATTTCATAATTACTGTTTTAGCTCACTAATCAGTCATTTTCCTTGCAATTTACCTCTTCTCGTTAATCTTACACAACTTTTCATCTCAATTCCCTCCCCCTTTCCCCATTACTTCAAAGCAGAACAGGGAACCCCCTTCGCTAAATCATACCTGATGCAATTTCCTGAATTTCCTTTGTACAGGTAGTTCCTTGCCTGCCCAGTGCCCACACGTCCTATGCATGCACTCATATCCCCCATCCCCCAAGGTGCTAGACGTGTCTTACCCCAACAGCTATCACGCACTACCTGGTACATGCAATTTTTTTTTTCTAATCAGAAACAAATGTATTTGGTAATGAGATCTCGTAAAAGATGCCCTGTGTTCAGCCTTGGGACAGGAGTGCCAAATTGACGTCTTTTTCCCTTCCTTCTGTTGCCCTGGCTCTGTGTGGATGGAGCTGGTCTATTTCTCGGTTTCAAGTCCTGTTTTTTTATCTTGTTTTGGATCTGCCGCAGTTTGATGATTTGGTTGACATATCTCTGACTTGACATCACCTTGGGGGTTACATGTACCGGGTATGTACGTCACTCTCAGACCAGACTGAAAATGAAAGGACCTGGATGGCCATTATTTTTTCATATCACACAGTCGGTTGATCTTGTTCAGAATCACAATCTTGGTGAAGTGATTTTTATTGGGTTGTTAAACTTCGGAGCATTTTTTTAAAAATGCTGAGATTCATATGCATAATGATGTGTAATGGGCTTTCAGAATAAGAGTTTCTCCCAGTGAAATTAGACTGATGGAATTTTCTGTATCGTGTGGCAGTTGTAAAAACAACATGAAATCGTAGCTGACTGTCAACTTCTCTTGCATTTTGCTGCCATTTTTTGCATTTCACTTTTCTTTGATTGGCTTGAAAGCCTTGATGCAGCAAACAGGCTTCAATAAATAGCAGAGGAGAATGCTGAGCTTAGAATCAGGCATAAATTGCTCATTGTTGAGTGGTAAATTGGCTTGAATTAGTGCTGATTGATTCATGTTTTACAGTGTACAAAAGACTGGGAAAGGAAAAAGTACATGTAGATGGATCACCAGTCTCTATTGTCTCATGACGGGAGAAGGATCCCTAATTGATTAATTGACTGCGCCCAATCCATCAGATTTATCTTGATTCATATCCTCATTTGATATCTCTTGAAAGATGTGGAGAAATGTTTTGCTGTGAGACACGTCAGACAACATGTATGAAATGTACACGTCAATGTCTTCAGTGTTCTTGTGTCAACAGCACACAGTCATAAGCATTTTTTTTTTTTTAATAGTGGATGTGGAGAGAGTGAAGGAGAAAAAAGGCTGAAGAAATGAACAGACTGTTTGTTTTTGAAAAGCCTGACCGTCAATGCCTGGGGTGTTTTTGAATGCATCTGCTGCACCCAGTACTCAACATGCATGAAGTGCAGGTTATTTTTATCCTGGGCACAATCTTGACCTGCCACGTTCTTGTCTGGCTCACTGACGAGATTCTAATCAGGTTCTGCTCTTACCCACCTCGAATTTCCCAGGAACTCAGTTGGAAAAGACAACTCCTTATTATATATGTATATGTGATGATTTTGGGGGGGCTGGAAATTTTCCAAGGTGTCTGAAAATGTTGATTTCTGATAACACACTGGAAGAGGTACACTTTGTCAAAATGAGTGTGCAAATGTACATTTTTTATAGACTCCATTTCCACTGTCATTGCATCAGTTTTCATCAAGCGCCTTCATCAAAGGTTTTCAGAAAATCAGGATAATTGTACTGTAAATATTTGGATACAATGGCAAATATACCTGGGACTTTGAGATTTTTTGAAGCGTTTTGAGTATTTTGTTTCTGAACTATCAGAAGTTACGTGTAGTTTGCCCAGAAATGAAAATCAGTCCTCATGGTTCACCCACTGTGAAATACGTATAACTTTTTGGATGTCATATATTTGACAAATTAAAAGATTGCTAACCATTTTTGATGTTTGAAGCTGCGTACAAAACTGAAGTTGCACGTCCACAAGGTTGCTTTGCGGACAGTTTCAGTGTAAAGCAAGCCTGCAGGTGGACGAATTGCTTTTAACTTTTGACCCGTCGTTTCATTGAATGCACAGCACGTTTCTTGCGTTGCATGCGCAGTGCACCTACACTGGTACTCTAATAGGTTGGTTGATGCTGTGATGGTTTAGTAACCCTTGGGGTGTGGGGGAGGGGGCAGTAGAGATAACTGTCTTACTTGTGCCGCTGCTCTTGTTAACATGACATGTCATAGAGGTTTAAGAAGTTAGGTTTCCCCCTTTTTTTTGCTGAAGCATATCTGTCTTGGCAGTTCTGGGAAATTGGCTTTTTTGGAAGAAGGGAAATTTAGTCAGAGAGGGTCAAGAATCTTCATATGACTTGAGTGTTTGCAGGTGTAGTGATCATTTGGAGCTTTGTTCAACAGTCAACATTTTCATTTTTACTAACTGTTTTGTTTCCAGTCCGCTTCATTTAGCATGCCTACATTTTATCCACATTGTTGGAGTGGATTTTTTATTGCCCAGTGCATGTAGAAATGCCATATACGAATATTTCATGACTTCTGGGTAAATTATTTGTGTAAACATCTGACACTGAAATGAAATTTCCAAGAGGTGTCTGAAACAGCTGCATTTCCAGCCTTGTGTTCTAGGCAAGGGGTGAAGTTTGATTTTCACTGTAACCAAACCCCATGCATTTCAAGACCTGTGATTTTGACAAATTTTGAAATCGTCACCGGCAACATTATTTGTTCTGGGTCCTGAAACCATGGATTCCTTACGAAAGAAAAGTGTGTCAAATAAACGTGTATCATTAATGCAGTTTAAAGACTGTCAAGACAGTGGAGAGATGTCAAGGTGGCGTGATAAAGAGATTTAGGAAAAACATTTCAGATATGTGAAATTTCCTAAAAAACTGAAATTACAGATACATCATGGTACCCAGTTTCTGATGTGCAATTTGTTCAGTGGGGTGGAAAGTAAGAAATTTGTAGTCTTAAGACCAATCTTGTTCACACATTAAATTTCAAAATCATATTGATTTCTGCTTCCATTCTTCCATAATATTTTTTAATTTTCAGGCAAAAAAAATCACATTTCTGTGGACACCAGGGCGTGTTTGTATAATTACATAATTTCAAACATACATGTGGTGTGAAATTCAAGTACTGTGTCTTACTGAGGAACTGAGAAAGCATAACAATGTACATGTACATGTACCAGCAAGAGTACGATGCATAAATGTAGAATGAAAGTGAGTGATTGAAAGTAGGCTTTTGTGCTGGTTATCATTTCATTTCCCATTGTCTTTGTGTTGTCTGGAATGCATTGGATACCAGCAGTGTTTCCTGTGCACTTCCCACTCGTGGTTCAAGGGATTGGATGCTGCAAGGCTTCATTTTTCTTTCCTGTTTCCAAAATCAGATAATCATCTGTCAGTTACAGTGCGGTGTTAAGTTTGCCGGCAGGCCACTTCCTTGTGTTCACCCCTCTGCCAAAAACGAAGGGAGGATTTAGCGGTTCTTCGTAGAACTTACTGTTGGCTGTCGTGTCGAACATTTGCAGTCGCTGTAGTTGGAAGAAAATTCTTCAAGCATTAACCAGGTGGTTGGATTCTTGCAAAGTCTGTTTTCTCATAGATACATGTAGTATTCACTGACTTGTGGCTGGAAATAAGACTACACCTGTGTTAATCATCTGGTGGACGTTTGTATTCAGTATTTGAGTGAAAGATACCAGAGTAAGAAGTGGCCTGTTGAGGTACAGTAATTTGACTGCCATTTTGAAAAGCTGAATATGGAGACTAATAAGAAGCAGTCACAGCCGCAACCTCCTAAGCACATGAAAACCCCTGGAAATACCGGTAACCGCTCAGACAGGGGACCGGCAGGAGCCTACATGAATGGCAGCAACCCTCACCAGCAGTACCGTCGAGACGAAGGATACCACCATGATTTTGGTTACCATCGGGATATGGGGTACCACTCGAACTCATATCGCACAGAGAACTTCTATCGGAACAACTTCTATCGGGACTCGTACCGAGAACCAAAGTGGATGCACTTCCAGAGAGCTCGTTTCAATCAGCCCCACCAGGTAGAATGCATGCTTTGCAGTGATTTAATACATGTCAATTCCAGTTTTGGAATTTTCTCTGGCAGTGAAAGGGGCTTACATTGTCATCCCACCAAGGCAAATCATGATTGTAACGTTTCACTTCAAAAACAAATGCTGATCCAGCATATCCTTTTTAATATGTAACAGTTTCAGTCAATGAGCGGTGTAATTATGTATGTATCATCACATGTTTTACCTGCACAAGTGGGCTTCCAGCAAAATGCAATCTGGATACAAGACCAGCATTTAGGGTCGTCATTGAAAATTGTTGAAATATGAAGTGTTTGGTTCAGTGAAAGAATAAAACTGTACAAACATTTCTTCTGACTCCCGTCAGTGTACATGCACGATACTTTTATTGATCTTTTTTGTTCTTTTTTGTCTGGTCCTCCAGTAAAACTTTATGATTTTAATTCAGTGGTCGAAAAAAGGGCATTTTATCTTCTTTCAAAATTTCCATTCGGTAGCTTCATTAATAATAAATCGATATGCCTCTCCTGCTCCACCATTAACACAGCGAACAATTGTGAGGAGATCAAAGCGTTTCCTTGCAAACATTCCCGACTTGCCTTATTCTGTGATTCAAAATGAAATATTGATGTGGTTCTATCATTTTTCCCACCTTGACTTTCAAATAAAACATGATGTATTCATCCACGTAGAAATCTGCTAATACTGCTTTCAAACTGGAAGGTCATTCTAGCAGGAAGGATGCCCTGTGGAAACCCCCCCCAAAATCACTTCCTTTCTCTTTCTTTTCCTTCATGGTATTATCTTTTGAATGTCATCTTTGGCTATTTCCTTGCCCAGATTATGGCCCCTGTGCTCAAAATTGTGCTGAGCACTGAAATCATTTCAGTAAGTTTCTTTCTATCCCTAGGCCTTTATGCAAGCAGTAGGCCATGTATGTGTTTTATTGCCAGCCTCTTGGCTGGTTCATTGAACATTTTGCTCCCTTTAAGTCACATTACGCTTTTCTCAGTCATTGTTTGACTGAACTACTTGTATTCTTATGCAAAACATATTTTAGATGAGGTTTCATTGTTTCAGGTGACTGATTTTGTGTGTGTTTTTTTTTTCATCAATACCCATAAGCTTTCTTTGGCTTGTTTGCGTCTGTTTTTACTGTGAGTGTGTGGAGGAAGGAAGTTTGTTTGATAGTCAGAGGGCAAATGAAAAAGAGTCCTAAAACAAAGAAAAATCCCTCATGTGAACAGAAATGCAAATACCTACCCACTTGTGCCAAGTTCAGTTATTGGAGTGTTGGTCATGCATGTACAACAGTGGTTGCACTTCCTGGTTTTGATTTAACGTATGTTTTCCTATTGCCGGGATCATTTGCATAAACGGATGCATGTGGATTTGCGAGTGTCACATCACGAGTTACTCAGGAGGTGACTTGGCAAAAAGTTGTTTTCTGCAAAAGACTGTGTTTGGTTTGACAAAAACAGCCAGGGGGTGTCATTGTTTGGAAATGTTTGTTTAAGAGAGTAAGAGGACATTGTTCCAAAGAAAGATTTTTTTTGGGGGGGGAGAATGTACTGGTATATAGAAAGCTCAAAGTTCAAGCATGGGGAAAATTCTGTTGAATCCTTGTGACAGCAAACAGTGGACAATGTGATTGATAATTGTGGTTTTAGTAGATTAAAATGTAGCTAGAGAGGCACCATCAATTTAATGTTTTAAATCCTGGTGAATGAAATTGAAATTGCTTATTGTACTTTGTACATGTACTTGGGTAAATGATCTGGGCTGAAAATAGAGCCAAAGACTCTGGATTGTAGCAGAAATAGGAGGCTTGTGGCTTACATCTCGTGCATACAGTTTCAGGAAATAAAGTGAAGGGGGAATCACAAGAACTGGTGTGCAAGATAGTACTGCGGATATTGGCGAGTAGCAAACTCAGCACTGCGCTCAGGGAACGAACCATGAGTGCGAAAGAAGGGGGACATTTTCTATGACTGGATCCAAAATACTGCTTTTCTTTACTCCATTTATCTGGCAGTCAGAACTTGGTCAGAAAAGACCAGTGTGTCCTAGTCTAGTTAAAATGTGTACATTTGAGGAATAGCCATGGCCATTTTATGGGCAGTGGTCCTGCTGTGCCCATTTTGGCAACTCAAAATGTTCTGTGATCTTCAGGTGCTGGTATAATTTTTGATCTTCGTCCTTATACGGTAGGCCTACTTCAACCTCTTGGACACCAAACATGGATGTCAGTTGTCCCAACACGGCCTTTGTCTACACCAACTTAAGGCCACATCCAGACCCAATTCCCCCTCCCCTCGGGAAAGGGAAGGGTCAAAACAAGTAAGCAGTGTTCCCGGTGCACATTTGCATTAAATAATCGCATTGGTCACAAGTAAGCAGCTGCTTCAGAAACATTTTCTTGAACAAAATCATACAAGATGACCATACAAGAAAGATGACCTGATTGATTAAGAAAAAACATCATGGGGGGGAGGGGGAGGGGAATGTTGGCCCACCCCTGGATCAGATCTTGATCTACGCCAGTAAACAAAGCACAGGTTTACATGTACCAGTACAATACATCTACATTAGCCCATAGCTTATTATGAAGGACATGTGAAATACATGCACCCCGTGTATGTACACCATCAGAGAGGCATTGGTTTCCAATTATCCATTGTTTGCAGTGGGAATTTTTTACAGATCCCATAAAATCACCTGAGGCATGCAGTCATGTGATGCAATTGAAACAACTAATTTAATGAATGCAACATTTAATGGTGTGCATTTTTTTCCTGGCAAATTTACGGTTTTGTGTTTGTCTGCAATTCTACTCGCCCCAAGTTTTTACAGTCTCGTTGCCTCCTACTCATGGAAATTGACTTGATGCAGGGCATTTATCTTTAATGACTCCACCGAGCTATAAGACTTCCACCAAGGAGACTTCAAGTGGCCAATTTATATCAGTGCTGGTCTAGACATCTTGAGCCTCAAGTTTAAAAAAAGGAAGCTGCTCAGTCATCTGTGTTAAATGTAGTGGCCACTCCCCCATTTTGGAATGAATTAGCCAGTCATTGAGTTAGTTCACATTGGCTCCTCCTACTTTAGATTTAGTTGGCCAATCAGCAATCGGGTATAACAGCTGGGTTCTCTCTTATGTTGGATGGCATTTAGCCAGTCAGTTGACACAACTGGCTTTTGGAGGGTGATATTACAAACTTTGCCCACCGAGACCATAAACTATGCTTATCAACTCTATCTGGAGGACCTAGACATCCAAGTTTGGAGCTGACTTGTTTTTGTGATAAGGTCTTACTTCAGAGGATCTGTTGGGATGTTTCTACCTTTGCGGGTGAGCTTTTCAATTTTTACTTATTTTTGACAAAATTATCACAGCAATCACTTGATGTACACTTGTTTGAATGTAACAAGTTGTAAAGCTGACGTGGTTGATTAACCAGTCACAAATCGCTTTGTAAACCTTTAGGATTGCATTAGTTGAATGCACGGATGATAACTGCATAGGGTAAGGTTTGGCATGCAAAGAGTCAAGTTTAGACAAGAATACAGGCGCAACATTGTCATTGCTTGTTGTTAGATATGTATTACATTAACCTGCTAGGAATCTAACCAATCCAAAATGCAGTGGCATTTTAATACCAAAGTAGCTGATAACTATCAAGAGTACACAATCAAGGTCAGAGTTCAAATAGAGGACAGAGGTTCAAGGGTCAAAGTGAAGGAATTTCCAGGGAGCGGTGTAGGTGAATACCTTAGATGATCCTAGACCAACAGGTGAGTCTCCCAAGAGCTCCCTATCAGATTGAAAGACAAATATTTTAGCATTTGTGTGAGCTTTCATTGGTTGTGGTTGAACAGTACCCTGCAAAGTTGAGATACAGTGCAGATTCTAAAAGTAAATTTAAAGCAGGAAACGGAAGAATGTGGAGTAAGGGGATTCGTAGTGAAAAAGGTGTTTATGCTTATACCTCTTTGGGATGCGAGTTGGAAATCAGGGAAAATTTGGTAAGGGTTTTTGCTGTAGATGAATAAACTCTGCATTCTATCCAGTGGGTCATCTGGTCAGTTTTGTGTGTGGGTCCATTCGTAATAGAGTTGCATTGCTGCTGTGGAAACCAGAGGTCAGTACTGATGCTTGTTTGACCTTTAAGGTGTACCTGCAGTAAAAGGAAGTGGTCTCCAAATGATACAGTGTTTTGAATTTCTGGCTAAATGTCATGGGAAACCAGTCACAAAAAGGAGTTAACCCACAATTAAATAATTTTAAGGGGAATGTTTTTACATGCTGCAACATTATTCTAAGAGGTCTAGACTTTCCGGAAATGAGGAAAGTCTATGGCAACATTTTGAGAGAGTTGTCCCAGATGTTCAAAACGTAAAGGAATATAATCAACAAAAGAGTAACGTAAAAATCAAACAAGAAAGTTTACAAGAAATTACTTCAAGTAACTAAAAAGCTTGAAAACCTTTTGGACTTTAGTCACACTCTCCTCTCCTCGTATTTTCCTTCCTGTTTTGGGGTTTTACCCCAAATAGCAAGTTGTACCAGTATGTTGCAAGAGTCACTTCCAGTTGATTTGCTGGCTCTCCTGGTCTGCGTGGGAAATGGCAACCTTACGCTTCCCAGGGGAGTTTGTGAATAATAAAACACAGAACCATTATTGTAGCGTGAAGCCACAACAGCATGAAATGTTTCTTATGTTTTCTATCCGAGTGCAGATTAGAGAGAGGAAATTGTAACTTGGTTGAATTTTTGAATGTGAATGCCAGGAAATGAAGTTACTTGCAATGCTACGTTTTCTTAAAGGCATCTGTCATCTCATTGATTTCTAATCAAAAGGATCCTCTGTTTGTGGCTTAATCTAACAAAGTAGTCAAAAGTTGCAGAGGAAACTTTCACACAGTCTGAATTATTCTAAACTGTAACTACCTAGTTTTCATGCCATAATTAGATTTGTAAAGCAGTTGTCCAGAAGATTAATGAAGGAGTCATCTGTTAAGCTGTGGTTTGAATTTTGTATTTGGAAGATGTTAATTTGATTTTGGGTTAGTTTTCTGAGTGTTTGTACAAAAGCATTGAAAAGTGGCTCAGGTGGGACTCGAACACAGAAGTCCCAACCACTCAGCTACTGAGCCTGATGAAGCCAACTGTCTAATTCTCACCAATACCAGCTTTAATATTCAGCTTCCATTGAATCAGACGAGGCCATGTTGTCATTCAGTGGTATAGAATCCAGTTTTTGAGTATGGAGGCTCATAAATGGCCCCCATAAAGATAAATCATAATGCAAAGATGCATAAGGCATATGATTTATAGGTTGTTTTTATGGCATTGTACAGTGTATTCAACCCTGACCCTGATGTACATGTTGAGGGGCATACTTCAGACAACTAGGTATTTCATTTTTTTGCATTGGTGGGGTCTTCAAGTGCCAGACAAGCTTGTCAACTTTGGAAGATTTTTGTCACCAGGAATTTTCCCCCAAATGGGTGTCTGAGTGTTTGTTGAAGCACAGAGAACGTGTTGCTGATTTACTCAAGGAGTTAGGCTGGGACTTCCTACATTGTTATCTTAGGTGGATTGAGAAAGCTTCCGGGTACAAAATAAAAGAAGGACCAGGTTTGATGTCATGAAGTCTTTCATTGGATACTGCTGCTCAGAAATCACTTCCTTTTCACCTCTCAAGTTACAGTTTGGCAGAGCTCTTATGAAATGAATTCTTAATAGAGGCCTTGCGCAGTAGCCATCTTGCAGGGCAGCTCTTTTGTTCCACAGCCTAGATCTCCTTTGCGCATACCCTGTGGAACAAAAGAGCTAGGGCTGTATTTGTTTCACCCGGATCTGGATCATGATCAGTGATTCGCTGTTGGTTCACCGATGCCAAAACTCACCATATGGATGATGGAAACCAACATAAGGATCAGTGATTGAGATCCAGATCGGTATGAAATAAATGGGCCCCTTTGCCTGTAAGATGGCAGCCGTGCAAACCCTCTGTTGGTTGGCATCTGTGGACAGCACTATTCATTTGTGTGGAATACACCTCCAAGTCTTTTGAGTGGTGTATCTAAAAAGTGATGAGATATTGGGGGTCTCTGCAAAGCCCGTGCCCTGTACCCCATGTCCCACCACTCATGTAAAGAAGTCACAGAACTACTTCTGTCCAAAGTTGTATTTTGATATTGTAACAAAACAAAAACGCACAAAAGATATAACATGGGAGGTGAGTAAAACCTTGGCAGCTTTTTTTGATGGATTCTTCTCCCCCGAAGTAATTTTTCTCTGTGTCACATGAGGTCCATGGCTGTCATGTTTCTGATTAATTGGAGTACAGACGAGGCATGTGTACCAGCCTTTCTCTCCTGTAATTCTTTCCAAGAGGCCTAAATTCATCTATCCACTGACATGTTCACAAATTGCACTGGTCTTTTGATTAATTGAAAGTTCCAGCAGCACATGCGTGCAGAAAATTTCCAGTACATGTATATTTGATTCAAATCCATACACAACCCAGTCTCAGGGTTAAGAAAATTTTGTCAGGTCTGATTTAGAACTTGATATATTTTGTTGTTCATGCAAACCCTTGAAATATATATTTGTAAAAAGGTCCCTCGAAGCCAAAATAGTACTAAAATAATTACATCATGATGATGTCATCATTTGATTCATTTTTGACAACTGCTTTTGTCCCTTTTGTGGATAAAGTTTTACCTTTGCCATTTAAATTTGCTTGCCCAAGTTTTCTTTTGGAAAAAGAACTGATTCTAAAGAAGATCAATGTTGTCATATTTTCCTGACGTAATACCGTCCTTAATATTTGGGTTTTTATTTTTAGTATATTTATCGGCTTTGTCTATGCTATATAAACCTGCTCATACATGTGTAGCCCTTAAATTGTAGTTGGGAGTACATTTGATTAGAAAGGAGTGAAAATAATATTTTAATTGGTAAAGTTACATGTACATGCTATTGTTTGGTTGGAGATTAATGACTGCTTAGGCACATAATGCTGTTCGTTTAAGTTGGATTTTTGCTTAAATTGGTTAAAAATTGAGCAGTCCCATTGTGAACTGACTCACCTGAAGTTTGCTGTATGTAAAGTTCCATGTTGGATTGTAAGTGGCAACGATGGAAGATTCTGAAAGTGTTGGGAGACATGCTCAGATGTCTGAGTTGGAGGACAAGGGGAAGACATCAACAACAACAACAACAAAGAAGTTGGTGGAAAGGGGTATGAATACCCCCTTACCTCCCCCTTCTGCTGGCAGTGATTGTAAGTACTTTGACCTTTGGTGTGTAGGTCACTCCCTTCATCAAATCTGTTTAGGAAAAAGAAAAAGTATACAAGGGTGTGACTGACTGCAGGTATTTCAATCCTAAAGTTTAAAGTTACGTGTTCTGAAATGTAGTTTGATAGCATTAAAGAAAGATCGAGCATGGTCATGTACATGGAAGAGGCTTCACAGCAGTAGGAAAAGTGTGGTTGAGTTGAAAGTACTGTGGCCTTTGTGATTGAGTTACCGGTGAGTGCATTTGGACAGGAGAGGAGGAGTTTGGACTTCTGTACAGTTACATGTCTGTGATTACTACAGCCTTTGGACGATGGAAACATTGTAAGGGAAGTCTAGACCAACAAGATAGAGGCATCAGTAGACTCCACTTGGGGCTCTTGGGTCAGTAGGCCCCCATATTTCACAATTGTTGACAAACCGCAAAAGTGGATGGGGACTGTCACTGAGACTCTCAAGATTGGAGGCTTCCTTCCGTTTTTTCTTTCCTTAAAGTCGTGAGATCCGTGTGGTTAGGAAACTTGGCGAGATCGGCGTGGTTGGGCAATGCGTGGTTGGGCAATGCGGTATGACTCCTTGTGTAGGTGTCTTGTCTGATCTTCTGGATTTGGTTGTGGTTTGGTGCCTGTCCATTCGCATTAGTATTCAGTCCATTAACGAGGCAGTCACTAAATGGCTGGTTTCCGCCAATCATGACACTCTTGTTGTAGGCTCACATTCATGAAATGAATGAATGAAACAGGTGTGTTGTAGTCAGGTTTCAGACATCACACACATCGGAGAAGCTTTCCATTAGAAAAGGTATGCTCGATGCACTACCACTGTAGACATTGGACATTTGAAGAGGTGAAAAAAGCCAATTTATGCTGTGGTAGAGCTGCCTTCCCTCTTTTTGTTGGATGCCCCACCCACCTTTCTACCTCCCCTTTAAACCAATGCACAACTTTCTACAGTAATCCTCCTGGTACATTTGAAGCAGCCTAACACTGTACCTACATGTATACGCTGACACCATGCAGTGATGATGGCATGTGACCTAGGACTGCTTTGTCTTAAAACAGAAGCACTGTAATGGAAGAATTAGTTCTCCAGCTACTGGTCTGGTTGGTCTGAGTCACTACATGTAGGTGATTCAAGGCAACTTGTCTGTACTGGGTATGGTAGGGGGCATTGACCCTGGCTGTTCTTGGGGTCACACTGGGAATGACATCCTCCAAGACAACAATCCTTGATACTCAGATGTAGTGCTAAGCTTTGGGTAATGAATCCATTCTTGCACAGAAGCACCCTCTCATCGGTGGCAAAGAGCCCTGTTAGTGGGGAGTGTACCTTCAAAAAATGAAGGTGCTTGTACTTAGTACAAGTAAAAGAGGACTCATCCTCAGGTTGAATATGCGATCATTGAGGAAGTTTGCTCAAGCCTCAAACCAGTGAAGTGCAGTTGCCACCAAAGGAGCCACTGTGGCTAGGGAAATGGTGTCCTCTCTTGGTCCCACTCAGGGCAGATTGTACAGTAGCCCCACGAGTACCATGTACCTGGGCAAGTTTTGAGGCTGGTGTTGAGGGTACAAAAATGACAAGTCTTTGAGCCAAGTCAGTAGCCATCTAACAGCCTGTTGAGGTCTTGTACATGTATTACCTTGCAGATGTTGTCACTGTGTGCCATCTGCGCACATGCGATTGGAATATTGTGTAATGGGTTGCTGTCATGGAGGTGAACCAGATGTATCAAGGAAATGTCCAGACATAATTCCTGTCAGACTTCCCAGCACCCTCAGTTGGTCCTGCACAAAGCCAATGAAGTGCCATAGAGGTCCAAGGGTAGGAGAAGGTTTCCTCTAACCCTCTCTTCCCGACGACTTACTCTCAGAAAAATGGATTCCTCATTGTTGTTCCGTCTTGATGATCATGCATTCTAGCCAAGCTACCTCTTTAACATCCTTTCTTCTTGTCATCAGTGTCATTGGTGCCATGGGGGTCATGTATCTCAGTTTGCCGACTGCCATTAAGCCACCGTGATGACAAAAACCACCTGTGGATTAGCTGATAACCAGATTGATTATGTTGTGAATTGGCAAACAAAATTAACTTTGAGTTTGCAGTTGTTCTTGTATGAATTACTTGAGAATTTAGTCCAGTAACATGCCTGTTGTACTAGTTAGGACCTAGGCTCAAGACCAAACTTATGTTCATGTCGGAAATGAAAATTGGCTGATGACAAGAAGCAGACCTGATTTGGAATCACTAATCGCTGGAATTTTGTGCATGTACTTAGCTGTCAAGTCCTAATTTGGCAGTCTCCAAAAGTGCCAGTGCTGTTCTGGGGAAACTCAATTATAACTAGAAACTTGCAAGTCTTTAAATTCAGGATATCCTGATTTCCTCTTGTGCAATTCATTTGTCCTCCATCAATATCAAATGATATTTTGGATCCCTGTGTTTTAACAAGTTCACAAATCAAGTTGTCTTGCTCTACGTCTGATATGCTAATGTTAGGTTAGTCAGTTTGGTCAGATTTAAACAGGGATTGCTTAGCCAAGTTGATAATTTTTTTCTACCAAATATTTTCATCCCCTTTGGAATGCTGTGACAGGCATCGTGATTGGCTGTCATTGCAGGTGAATGGGCCAGAGAGAAATTGAAGTGTCGGGTCACTACTACAGTGTAATTATTCCATGCCATTTTGACAGATCTTTCCAGTTGGCAAACAGTTTTCAGCAGGTCATAACTTCAAAGTCCATGCATGTAAAGTTGCGTCATACAATACTCAACTTCACGGCCCCCCTTGTGCTTTGACAAAGGCACCTCCCTGTGACCTCCTTTCCTTGGGTGACGACAGAGAGATTGTCCATTTTATACTGGACCGTGAGAATCATACTGCGGTAATTATACAGGTCAGCGTCAAGAGAAAGAGAGAAACAAGGAAATTATGATTGGTCAAGCTGTTGGGGTCACTGACAGGTCAAATGTGCAGGAGGGCTTATTTTCACCCCAAATAAATCTGACTGGTACTAAAATAAACATAGGTTGCCCAGCCCAAAGAGAAAGGTATCTCTGGTGATGTAAGGCAAATGTGGAGAAGAGACACCAGTACATCAAAATGTTGAGTAAATGAAATGGATAATTCATGTGCATGCAAGCGCTTGGGTATGTTGATAAGGATTAATCATCTTTTAGCGATATGGCTGACCTGGGGCCAATTTCATAGAGCTGCTTCAGCAAAAAAATTTGCTTAAGCGGGATAAAACTTTGCTTAATAAACAAAGGTTGCCAACTCAAACTCTATCTGATTGTCATGATAACCAAAAAAAAAACAAGCAAAATACAATCCCAAAACAATATACATCACATGGAGTTGGGGCTGGTTACCTGATTTATCAAGTCAAGTTTTCTCGCGCTAAACTTTGTGCTTAAGCAGCTCTTTATGATTGGCCCCAGACAGATTGGTCAGTTTTAGTGGGATGCCTTGCTGTGTACATGGGGGAAGGAAGGTGGGAGTTTTATTCCTGCTCATGTTGAAGTCTTGGCTTAGGAACTTGTGGAAATTGATTGGAGTTTGTTGTAAAATTACTGTGGTAGAATTGATGATGCATTTTGATCCAGAAACCTTACACGTTGGGCTACTTGTAGTACTATCTGCTCCTTACCGGTACCTGACCAAGAAATGAGCGAGAAACTGATGTCTTTTTCAGTGAGGACACACCGTTTCCATGCTCAAAGGTTCATGGTTTGAACCAAGCTGAATATGCATGAGTAGTTTCTCTTGAAATGTGTGGTCTTATGGCTGTGCACTTTGTTGATGCACAATGAAAGAACAACTTTTATCAGGCAATCTGAATTCCCAATTATTTTGTGGAATCTGTTGCTAAATTCAGAACTCCAAACTTGGAACTTGCAGGTGTTTGTGGTGGTTTTCATTACTTGAAGTGGTACATAAGAATGCACACGATCATTAGAATTTGTTTCAAGTGTTGCTGGAGCCATGATTACTGTACCTGGAATCTTTTCCTAAGGACCCACCACTGCTCTTGAACAGCATACTTCAAGGTCACACCACGAGTGTCAAAGGCCCCAACCGCAAACCACTAGATATTCCCGCCTGTTGTTTCAAGGAGATGACAGTTACCTACCTGCTGGGGTGATGCACATAAAATTTACTACGTCTTTTGATGGAAGTTTACACAAGACCACACTGTGAACCTCCACTCCATAAAATGAGTGAATTCTGAGGTTAGAGTTTGAAGAACTCCCTCTTATGGTGCAGGTGCGCCGTGCAACTTCGAGGTCCAGTACTGTACATATACACGGTTTGTATTTAGAAAATTTATTTAAATTAGCATATACAAAAATAATGAAACAAACTGCAGACCTAAAAAAGAGGTATAGAAGTCGGGAAACTGCAAACAAACATGCAGTCCAAACAAAACATTGTACACAGGCTTTACAACAGCAAGACTGAAAGAAAGTCCATCAAATTGCAACGTTAGTGCTGTTTATCAAAAGTACACTGCCAACTTCGTTTAAGGTCTCGGGACGAATTTTCAAATTTCTTCTAAAAATAGAAAAACCTGCACTCGCTATTCGTTGTAATCTCATATTCATGCCCCTGAAAAAAAGATGTTGTGTTGGTTTTCCATGCATTGTTTATTAAGTTTCCTGAAAATTTAATCTTCAGCTGCTGAGTTGAAAACCCAAAGAGCCGGAAGAAATTATCATTCTTATTATTATTATTATTTCTTCTTTCAAAGTAGAATACAGGCAGATGTTGATTGTATAAGGTCCTGTACTGTCTCTGAGGTATGGGTACAGAGCTTCTGCTATCTTTCGGCAATCAATTAATCTGCCTCACATCGCTAACGTGGGTGCTGTGCAAGAGACAAGAAGAAAGAAAACAAATTTCATCTCAGTCGGGAAAATTTCATTTGTCAGGCAAAAAGTGCAATTGTTGGCTGCAGTGGGGTAATTAGATCCCAGCATAGGAAAGAGAAAAATCACCAGGGAGGTGCAGTGCTTACCGTTACGTTGGGGTAAAATACAGTGACCTGTGTTTGTGCTTCCTGTACTCCTGGAAAGGGTCATGACCTCATATTTGAATATGCAAAAGCTCCCTGTATGCATCTATCGGTATCTTACCTGTTTGGTGTAGTACTTGTCCATCTCTTGTTATATATCAACTGCAAGCTGATCCCCCTTGCCGGATCTGATCCCCCTTGCTGGATCTGATCCCCCTTGCCGGATCTGATCCCCCTTGCTGGATCTGATCCCCCTTGCTGGATCTGATCCCCTTTGCTGGATCTGATCCTCCGCACCGGATCTGATCCCCCTTGCCGGATCTGATCCCCCTTGCCGGATGTGATCCCCTTTGCCGGATCTGATCCCCCTTGCCAGATCTGATCCCCCTTGCCGGATCTGATCCCCCTTGCCGGATCTGATCCCCCTTGCTGGATCTGATCCCCCTTGCCGGATCTGATCCCCCTTGCTGGATCTGATCCCCCTTGCCGGATCTGATCCCCCTTGCCGGATCTGATCCCCCTTGCCGGATCTGATCCCCCTTGCCGGATCTGATCCCCCTTGCCGGATCTGATCCCCCTTGCCGGATCTGATCCCCCTTGCCGGATCTGATCCCCCTTGCCGGATCTGATCCCCCTTGCCGGATCTGATCCCCCTTGCCGGATCTGATCCCCCTTGCCGGATCTGATCCCCCTTGCTGGATCTGATCCCCCTTGCCGGATCTGATCCCCCTCGCCGGATCTGATCCCCCTTGCCGGATCTGACCCCCTTTGCCGGATCTGATCCCCCTTGCCGGATCTGATCCCCCTTGCCGGATCTGATCCCCCTTGCTGGATCTGATCCCCCTTGCCGGATCTGATCCTCCGCACCGGATCGAGTGTAAGCTCAGTGAGTTTGTCTGTTGTGGTCCACTGAATTTAGTGAACATCACTGAATTTGCCGTCTTATTTTGGGGACCTTGTCTGTCCTACAGTACCAGTACATGTTCACGCCCTTTTTGACCTTTCATCACAGAGCACATTCTCAATAGATTGTTATTAATCTTTTAGGGAATTCCCCTGCATTGTGGTTGAATGGCAATTCCCTTCATTTCTTTGAATTCTACTGTCCTTGATAGCAGTAGTGTTTACCTAATGTGGAGTTCTATTTGGCTTTAATTGAATTGACAATTTTCATGCAGGTTTGGTTGGACGTTTGCTCATAGGTCTCCTGGAAATATCTAAAAACAAGTTTTATAACTTGTTACAAATGAATTTTAAACAAGAATGTGTGACATTAAGCGAACCTTTCATCAGGGTTTATGTAAATGTTTTTTTTTTTTTGGATGTAGGATTTACTCTTCATTGTTGTAAAAAAATACATGGACCTCATTGCTCTCAATGGGATTGTGAAAAATCTTCCATGCATGCCAGAGTTAATTGGATACGTCAACTTGACCACCTGAAACTCATCTTCTTCATCATTAGTATTCATGGACCACCCCCCGGGTTTAAAAAAATGGATTATCCCAGTTGGACATGAAAGATTACAAGCAGCATACTTGCCTGTGATTGGCAGAGAATGTTTGTACAAAGTTTGCAATGAATTCTTATTCAAATGAGGACCACACACATTTTAAACCCGAGGGGGGAGTTTCCAACCCTCAAAACAAATAACAATAGGAAGATTAGCATTCTTAATCGATGAGATATAAATCCAAATGTCAGGGTATAGATCTTTTCTATTTTTATGTGTTCTGGGCTTGTATTTTGACCTTTGACAGTTGTTGAATTCTGTGTATATTTATTTTAGAGTCCAAAGCCTCTTTGCTAATGGTGTACATTGCATGCACTTTACAAGCTCTCTATGTCTACATGTACAATGTACATACGTCAATAGGCTCTGAAACCCTGCCCCTCCCACTTTGTCTATCTTGATCTGGTCTCCTTCTTCACAGTACATGTACATGTACATTGTATAAGCAGGTCACTGCTCATGATCCCAACACACGGGTTTCCCCCCACACAGTATATTTTTCAATGCCTTTAGTGGGCTGACATGCCAACTCTGTGTGGGTTCAAGCCCTGCTGTGTTGTGTAAACCTTTCCGGTTTATAGCCTAGTGGCGCTTGTAGCAGACTCAGGGAGAGTACAACATACTCTACATGTACAGTATACTTGGGCAGTTTTTTTTATTGTGGTATAGCACCCAGACTGTCCTTTTGGTTGGCGTCATAGACTTACGCACCCTTTCCTGTTGGGACTGTACACGTGTGGGAGGAAAGCGCCAAGCTTGGTCAACCACCCAAGTATTCCACTATCCAGTTAGCTGCCTACTCATCTTGTGTTCTGGTTGTGTTAAACCCACACCGTACAGTATACTGTAGGACCGTACATGTACATGTGTAATGCACTGGTGGTTCTGATTCTGTTAAGAGTATAGACATCTCAACTCATCAACACAGTTGAACTTGTGTATATAGACATACGCGGCGATATCTCTGTATTATGTTTGCCCTACAAGGCATAAAATTCATCCAAGTTAATAGGTCCACTGAACAGTAACAAGCATTCACTGTCGTGGGACCCATCGCTGTGCGCACACACGTACCGGCTAGCAGCATAACACCCACAGCTGTTCGACAGATGAACTTGCCATCTGACCAGTTGACAGGACACCAGTTTTTAAGCATCCTTGACACTTGAAGCCAGTGAGTAATAGTTGACTTGTGGAAGATTGCTTCGGACTTGCTCCTTGCTCAAAGTCATCGTGGTTGTCAGGGTGGTTTTTTTTTTTGGGTGTCAAGTGGAATATGGCCACCATCACGTGGCGCAAGCCTGACGTGGTGCCTAGGACACAGCAGCATCCTGCTTATACTTACGGTTACTATCCAGTTCCTAAAAGAGTGAGTGGCAAAGATGTTCTTTTCCCAGTGTCTGTACTCGTCTCTTTCGGTCGATTTTTTTTTTTAAATTGACGTTCATGTCGTTTCAGTCTGTTTGGATTGTGTACATGTGCATGCATAGTGAATTGCATGCATATCATGATTGTCATTTGTCGCCATGTTTGTTATTATGGCTAATTCATTTCAGTGAGATTTTATATCATGAGTTATTTAGATTGGGGTAACTTTTATGAGCAACATGTATATTTGTTGATGTATGTAATTGATCTTGGAATGAGGATTGAATTTTCATTTGCAATGAAAAATAACTGAAATTCTCAATTTTTGCTTGGCGTGATTTTCCTCATGAAAAATCCCAGGAGATATTAATAATGTTTTACAGGTTCAGTTTCAAGCTGTTTGATTATTGCTTTTATGAATTGCCTTGTGCATTTCCCAAATTGAATCTCATTTGCATATGATTTACAAATGCACTGTAGGTCTACATACGTGTATGGTGTAGTCTCACCCCATCACTGTGATATGGCAGTCATGGAGTGCGCATCATACTTCGTGTATGTCATGTGGTATTCTTATAACCAATGGGATGCTTTACTGTCCCAATAATACTTGTAACTGGCAGTGATACAGTTGATGTCTTGTAATGATATGTTGAACCCACTCGTTTGCCATTTGGCTTGTTCCAGAAATTAGGGGTCCATTTTTTGTGTGCCCCTATCACATCTGACATATGATTTTGTAAGTTTAGAACACATTTTGTAATTTCCAAGAGTGATGAATTAATGCAAATTACATGCCAAACAAATAGTAACAGTTGGAAATCAATTCAATATTTCCATGTCAAATAACAAAGGTCAGATGTAACAGGGACACAAAAGGTCACACTTTTGGACCCCTAATTTCTGGAATGACCCATTTGTCAACAGTATTGGCATTTTTGAAGCAAACTGTTGATTGATTTCATGGCATTGTTTGTTCATTAATTTCAATGGTCCCGAGGGGGTTAGGGTTGATCTCCCTATGAAACTACGTACATGAATGATCCAGTTACTCATTCTACCATACACTGTGTTACAGCATTACACATAATCAACGTACATGTACATGGATATGGACATTTAAACTCAAACCTAACAGTCCTCAGTCCTCCGATTTCAGTATGATTTTACATACACCCTACCTCGGGGTTTTCAGATAAGTGAGTATACCATTTTACAGTTTACCATGTCCCAGGGTCCTGAGTATTGTTCCGCTTCGTTGATTTGTTTCCATACTGAAGATATTACCATGTTTGACCTCATCATTGTCGGTTGTGACTGAGATTAATTGATAACTCACTTTCCTGTCTGACCTCCAATTTGTATCTACTCATCAAATGGCTTGTCTGTCACATGATCCATTTTGGCAAAAAGGGACCCTCCCATGAAAGATTGGAGGGAATTTACCATATTTTTTTTGACTTTCATTAAACCTCTGCTTTCATCGTACGAACTCATAAAATATTATTATTCAGGTCACCAGACATTTTGTCTCCACCTGCCCAAGGTGAGATGCCCTTCCTCAAGTGCAAATACCGGTAAAATTTAGAACATCAGATCCTGTATTGTTACTCATTGATTGAAAATATTTCTGAAAGTGCAGAGGTTCAGATATTGTCTCAGACTGAAGTGGTATAATGATTGGCTTCCAGCAGAGGATATATCATAATGATGTCTCATACAATACATGTTTGTGTATTTGATCAGAAAGATTTGGTGTTGTATTTCAATAAACCATAACATTACACAAGCATGCTGTGTGTTACTGTCGAAACATTACACATTCAGCCATCTATAGCCATGTAGGTCCTACATGTAGGTCCTCCATGTAGGTCCTACATGTAGATACCTGAATCTTGTTGCCGCTTCCTTTCAACATTGCTACATTAAATTCTAGATTTCAGACGCGACTGGTGTTACAGTCACTGATAGGATGGTGTCCTCCGGGCTCAGCGAATAAAACATGTCGTCAGTGATGTGTTGCTCTCAATTTACCGTCCGTGTTAGGAATATGTCAAGACCTCGGAATTCCCCGGAGACACGGGAAGGGAATATCACGTCCACCTTAAAGAGGGAAGCTTGTTGGCTCCCCTCTCATCGACACAGACCCCTTATTGTTCAAGTTTTAGTTAAATGAATGATTAGAAAGTTCATATTCAGCTCTTTCTCTCTTTTTTCTCTTGGATGTCATTCAAAGATGGCTTCCAAAAGGCAGAGCACAAACAGCACTCTGCATTTACTGGTATTGTTTTGTCCTTTCTGTGTAGTTGGTTTTCTCAGTGTGGGGAAAAATATCGACTTGCCAATGTTGAAATAGGAGTCAAGGTGACTGTGCTGTTGTTTCTCAGACTACAATGTTTGTGTATTCTTTGGCAGTAGCCTTGGCAAATTATGCAGAAATTTATTTTTTATGAGCAATCGTGGGTGTGATTCAAATGTGAAAATAAGGTTTTTCAGAGGAAAACAGTAAAGCAAATTCTTCAGTTAGTAACAATTGTTTTATTGGGGAAGATCTATGCTGACTGTTTCAGAATTGTGTGAGCAGCTTGGTCTTTGGTAAATTTCTGAACAGAATTTGAGCGAACAATTTTCAGATAACATCAGAGCGTGTTTTTTTGGGCACCAACAAGCATATTTAAGATTCATTCCACCGATGGTCATTTCACCGTGGACTGCTGCAAGTAGACCGTGATAGATGAAGGATGTCGTAGAGACTGAATATGTCAGAAAATGCCCCCCCCACCTTTAGGCGCACAGTGTCGGTGAAACATTATCATGAATGTTGCGGGTGCCACAGGGGAGGCTTCTGTGGGCAGGAGAGGGAGGCAGGGGCCAGGATGGTCTGCGTGTACCTGTACCTTATTCTCTGGCTGCGATTAGTGGTGATTTCCAGGAAGATATTGCAATCATATCATGAATAATAGAATGACCGCATTAGCTTTTTGCTGCCTCTTATGCCTAGGTGGATAAAAGAAGAAAACCAGAAAAATAAACAGAACGGTTCCAAGGAATATTTGTCTATGGCAACATCTCTATCGTGCCACCATATTATATCTGTTGACAAAACAGGCTGACAAACGAAACAGACAAAACTGTGATAAAAAATAAAACCTCACTTCTGTTTACTTCTACCCAAAGAATAATATACGTTTAGTTGTGTACATGTGGATGAACAGAAATATTTTTATGGTGGGCTGAAATGATTATGGTTGTGTAAAGGTGCAGTGTTCCATGTTGTCATAGAAGCCTACGCAGGTTTCCTTTTTTTCAGAGATGCTTGTTTGCTAGTAAATTTTTGGTGGTCAGTTACGGTACAATGCATTTCTACCCTTTTTAAAACTATTTTTGACAAGTTATGGAGAATGGGAAGTACATTTAGTGTCTTTAGTTAAAACGCGGGGATAGATAAAATTTGCAAAGAACGAGATGCAACACAGTGATTATTTGAAATTTGGAATCTGCCCCTGTTTGTCCCTTCCCTGATTTACTGCCTGTGAATGGGGATCCACGGTCCAGTTAAGTTACAGGTGTATAGAAAAAGGAATTGGAGGTATAAGCTTGAATGCCAAATTTGAGAAGCTGTTGTACATACAGTGTATTGACACTGCATTGATCAATGCATAGACGTGGCTGGCTTGGATAGCGGCGTGTCAATAGACTGGACAAACATGCTGTGTAGAGAAGGGTGAGGTTCTTCAGAACGAGGTGATAAGGATGCGCATGTCGGAATGACGAGGCAAGATGAGGTTTACGGCAATTTTGCATGTCTCTTCGTTCATTGTGTTCAGACCTGGTTGGTTTGAATAAATTCAAACCTCACCCGAGGGAAGATAAACAAACAGACTGAAGGCTTCCCGCCTCATTAGCTCGTCATCCCCGCCCCATCACTTTTGAGCCGTTTTCTAGAGTAGATGTTGTAATTTGTTTTTAAGTACATGTGGAAAAGAGGGCGAATCGCAAGGCCAAGTTTAATACTAGGGGTAATAATTACATGTATGTTTAAGTTTGATAGAGGGGGACATTTACAACATTTACCAGGCTTAAGCTGTAATCTGTGTTGGTAGAATATAGTCGATTCACAACAAAGTGCCTCCAAAAGTTTGCAACGCGTCGGCCAATCACAACGTGCGAAATTTGTCGACCGTTTCCACACGCGCATTGGGTCGACAGATTTCGCACAGTGTGATTGGCCAATGCGTTGCAAACTCTTGGAGGCGCTCTATTGTGAATTGACCGTATTGTGGCTGTGACATCAGCTCTGTACACAGTTCAGATATCTTAGATAGCTACAGACTGCTACAGGTAAGACCGATGGCTGTGCAGTTATTACAAGGAATTCTTCTTAGTTGCACTTGAAAGCAGGTACATCTAATCCTCAAGAGGCCAAGAAAGCTTTGCAACTGTAGACAAAAAACATGGACTGAAGTACAGTTGCATCTCCTGTCGTCAAGGCTCCCCTGTAATTTCCTTCCTCTGTGACTAAAACTGACGGGTTTTGTCCTCTTCAAATCTGTAAATTTTATGTCTGCTACTCTAGCCGTTGTAGTTGTTTTGTAGGTGGACCTCAGCATCTCACATTGCCGTGCCTTTCTTACCACAGAACGTGCCTTGCATGGGCAGTTTATGGATTGCGTGATGCCAGGTAACGCAGCCAAGTTTCCCTTCAGTAGTGTCTTTGGCTTTGACTGAGTAATTCTCTGCCAAAATTTCGATCAAGGACATCATGTAATTTAGTGGCTTGTCGGCTGGATTGCTATCAGCCAGGGCTGGTATGTAGCAGAAGATTGAGCTAGCATCGGAAGGTTGCTCAGTAGTCCGGATAGCCCAGGAGAAACTGTGTTCATTCACGCTTGATCATTAGTTAGCTTAGCAGGTGATAAATATGAGGGTACCAGCTTATTTCATCTGTGCGACATGGTCAGTAACATCACAGAGTCGGGTGCCTGACACGTCGTTGTCATTGTATAAAAATTGCAAGGGTACCGGTATGATCTGACAAGTTACATATCTGAGGCTAAATCACAAAGTTGAATATCTCAACAGAGCCAAAATTAGAGAAGGAAAAATAAAGGAAGTTTTGTAAGGACCCCTGAAAAAGTCTACACTTAAAGATTAAACTGAAAACCCAGAGCAAGGTTTTGCAATGATTTATGCCACTATTGGGATGTTGTACAGGTATGCCTGATGATAACCAGTATGTGAGTTCTACCAGGCACCCATCGCTAAGGTAACACTAATATTTGGGTAACTGGCCTTGGAATGCCAGGCCCCCCCAGTGGGCTGATCTTGACCCCAAGTTACCATGTGCTCTGGATCTAATTCTGGGATGACTTCGTCCAGAAATTTCTTTGCCTGGAGGGTTTTCCTGACAAGTGAAACCATGGAAACTGAAATGCATCTGTCCAGCTACCCCCCATGCCAATTTGTGAGGGAATCCATTTTGTTCACAGATACTTCAAACTATCAGTAGTTTTTATTTCGAGTCAATTTTTTTCTAGTGAGATTTTGTACAATTTGAAATTGAATGTGACCAAATCCAGAGTGATTGCTATTTTCATAAGCTTTGTGTTTTGTTCATCACCTTTGTTGCAAATGTTTGACAGACCTTCTCTTGATTTACCAAGAAAATCAAAGGACTGTTTAGTTGCAGGTATGGTTTAATAAACTCCCACTTCATTTGAAAGGGAGATCAACTATTCCATCGGGGACAAGCTTTTGGAGGCGGATTTTCTGGAAATTCCAAACCATAAAATTGTGTTATAAAAAGACAGAGGCTATAAACCATTCAGTAATGTAGACCAATATCTTAATCTGACAACAGTGAATTGACTTAATTTTTCTGGATGTAGCCAGAATAGTAGAAAACTAGGATGGACAAAATTTGAAATATATGTGTGAGCTGCTATCATAAAAAGAAACCATTTCCAGTTTGGTATGGGAAAAAAAAATTGAAATATTTCCATTTCTTTCATCAAGACAGATTTTTTAGTTTGCCAGAGCATTTGCTATGTGCTTGATCTCCCTCAAAGAGTAGGAATTTTAATGGCCGGAAGCGTGTAGAAAATATTTTTTATGGCACGAATTATTAGCCTATTATGCAACACCCAATTGCTTTGGCAAGACCACTTACTGTATCCATTCATAAGTGCATGTGATGTGATTGTACTATCCTTGTTGGTTTGACAGCTGATGGCCAGACCCAGAATATATGTAAATTTGTATTGATGAGGTGGGATGAGTGTTCAGGATTAAGGCCCTGTAAGGTTTTTAAAGGATTATAGAAACTGTAGCCAGCGCAGGCTGGGGAGTTTTGTCTGTTAAAAGGCAGAACAAAAATCAATTGTGTCAATTGATCATACAAGAGGAAATGTGTAGTCTAGATTACATGGTGTGTTGGATTGGGTGTACATGTATACATGTAGGTGGCATAGCTGTGTGGGCTGGTACATACAACTAATGGCCCTGGTTTGGTTGGAAACATTTGACTCATTACTCAGATTTTTTTTTTTCAAATAAGCACTTCTAAAAAGAAAAAAAAATCCACCCACAGTGTTTTGGGTTGTAGAGTGTTGGGATGTTTGCATCCCTTGGGTTCAGGACATGCTTGGGCCTGAATGGTAAGGGGAATATCTGGAGGGAAGTAGGAGTTGATGGCAACCAAGTATTTTTTTTTGTTTTCTTCCCACTGCTGACATTTTTGGACTTGTTCCAAAATGCGAAGCTTTGATATGTGCTGGTTTTATTCCTCTATGTGTGGGTACCAGACCGTTTTGATCATGAGTCACACCCTCAGCCTGGCAGACCCTATATCAGAAATAAAAGATGTTGACACATGAGTGATATTGTCTCCCCTTTCACAGCATCAGCTGAAATGTAAGCAGTCCGGGCTCCAGACCATGTTATTGATTCAGTCACGCTGAGGGTGTAGGCACTAATTGCTCTGCCTACTCCAGTAGCCAATGGTGGGTAGAACATAGTTAATGTATGTTGACAGAACCGAGGATAACGTGGCTAAAACCATGTAATTCATCAGTGTAATTCATTAGTGTGGCTCATGAAATGTCTCGAATCATATCCAATAACAATCTGCCATAAAGTGACAATTGATATTATCCACCAAAAACCAAATAATTGGCATTCATCATAGATATTAAGACTGTTTATTTTTTCTCTGGGACCAGCATATTTATAGTTTCTAGTGTCTTTTAAAATTTAGTTTTGGAATATGGTTTCAGAATTTTGTTCTTAAATGTACATATTGCACATGTACATGTATGTGATAAAAGAAATTAAAAAATAAGCGTCTGGTCTCACATCATTTCCTCTAGAATCGTACTCGTGCATCAGATTTAAATTTTTAAGTAAAAAAAAAAATCCAAATGTTATTTTTTGTAACCAATCATTAAACTAAACAAATCAGGATATCATTGTTGGAGAAATGTTTCACGGTCTAATTGTTGAAAATTGACGATGGTCCATGGGGAGTTTACAAATCCTAACATGGCAGCCGAAACCTGGCTTTATCTGAGCCAGACATCCAGGATATTTTCCCAGCTGTCTTTCACTATCGACCAATGGCTCCTGTCGGCAACATTATATAGCCTGAAGCCTATTATCACAGCATGCAACATGTCTGTCTAATTTGCCCGCCTTCTAACAATCTCTAACTGTACTGATACCGAATTCAGGAGACATGGTGGCCTGAGGGTTTACAGAGAATGATAGCTTTTTGGTGGGATCCCCCCCTCACCCTGTGCTACCAGTTGGGGGGGGGGCCTGACTCACCCAGAGGCCCTTTTGTTTTTGAATCAGGTACCCAAAGGGCTTGGTAGGGATTACTGAAGAAAAAGTCAACCTTGACATCAAGGGGGCCCAGACTAATAAGTGGCAGAATTGAGATGTAGTTTCAGTGCTATAAATAGAGTGCTGTGAGATTTGTGTCCGAGGAATTGCGACGCCCCTTCTAAATCATGCGGAGACACAACAAGGAAACGGAAAGTCTTCTGGAGTATCGGGGAGGGGGGAATGAAAGTGATGTCAATATTAGATCTGCCCAATTAGTTGCCCTTCCCCCTCCTTGGCTAATAGTCAAATATTAAATATTGACCAGTATAATAGCGCAGCCTATTTGAAGAAATATGTAGTGATTTTGTAGGCCTGCAGACGTGTCAGCTGAAAAGTCCTGATCCCTATTTGTAATAATTTGTGAGCGACTCTAGAAAAACTGGTACTAGGATGCCAGATTGAGGTTAGGAGTTTTTGATATGGCTCGATTTAGTGCATCAAAAGCTACAATTTGATATATGAATGACCCCTACAAAGTGCTGCGCTCCGGAGATACATACACATTTGCATATCTACGTTTTCAGATTCAATAAAAGCACTTTTCGAGAAAAAGCCTCATAAAGTGTAGTGCATGGAAACACAATGCTATATAGAATTTCCTACTGATTTATAAATATTTCATCTTTATTCATCAGTATCCATTTTTTTGTCACAAATTCTTGAAATATAAATAATATAGAAGCTATTAAAGGAAAAAACACAAAATCGCATTTTTGCAGAAATTTTGCCCTCTCCAAATAGAACAGGCCATGACGTGTTTTGGCATTGCATGACTTAATACCCTTTTTTGCAGTGGGTCACATTTGTCAAAAATGTTAATTCCTACTGGATTCTTTTTGTAAATAAATTGTGAAAAAGATATCTATATATTTGAGGTACCCGCCACATGTTTTTCAAGATTTAGATATTTATAGAAGTGATTAACGGAAGGTAGAATTCTAATTGATTGAATCCATCTTCTGCCCTGTTGGTTGTCTGAAGATGTACTGTTCTACTGTTGAGAATAGTTTTGATTTGAATATTTTCGGGTCAGTAAGCAAAGATCTTGTCTTAGTAGTTTTCAGTGGCTAATACACATGTATATGTACAGTTTGTGTTCAAGGTAATGATGTTTTTTGTTTCTTAATGCTCCTGTTGGTGTGTTCAATTATCCTTCCATCGTTCCTCCCTGACACCTCTCTGTCACAAAGTACGGGATCAAAATTTCCGCTCTGAAATTCCAATCCTATTAAACATTCATTGCAATTAAAGATGCCTAATTTTAATCTCCCTGCGCGGAGCTCTCCTGGTAATCGAGTGCCTGTCATTTGCAAAGACAGAGCCAAAAAGTCATTAACTGTTCGGGGTGTGTCAGACCACAGTGTTAAATGGTAATATCATGGCTTCGACAGCACACCATTTTTTTTTTTCTGTCTTGGGTCAGATCCTTAATCAGGAGAGTCGATTATGCTGGTTGAAAAAATATTCATGGCCAGGCAGATCTCATCAGGCGTAGTGAAATTAGCAACACCAAGATTTGCTGATGCGCCCAAGATATCTCTAGTCCGCCTTGTTGCCGTGGAGAAGTAGACATAGCTACCCCGGGGGATCTAGGTGAATTAATTAATTACTTCCCTGCAGTCGGTTACTTGTGGGATCACACATTATTCATGATTTCCTCGTAATTTTATTTGGGGGGGGTGGGGCTTGGAAATGATAAAGAAGAAACATCCCAGGGGAAATTTTGTATGCTGATGATGCTGATTGATTATCCTATGGAAGTTTTATACAGCGGAACCTCAAGACTTGGATTTCCAGAGGAAGTCTTGTGAAGAAGTGTAAGGCCATGGAAGAAGAGACTCCCAAAGGCCTATTTTGACTAGTAATTAGGTGTTTAGATCACTGCTAGAAACCACATGACCTGCGGTTAGTTATTGGTCAAATTACAAGGTTCTATAACCAGCAGCCCATGCAGTATTTCGAGCCTTGCACATGCATACTAAGTAGTGCGTGCTTGCAAAGCACTTGATTAGATACAGACAAGTTAACACTATGTGACTTACCATTTCGCAAGTGCTGATTTTTTTTTTTGGCTCATTTTTTTTTTCTGAACATCCCTTAAAAACTTATTTTACCACACATCCAACTCTGTACCCAGCTGGACTTTTCAAAACTTTCCTATCCAGTTTGATGATCTTTCTGCGTACCGTTCAGACAAACATGCAACTACATGTAGCACCCACCCCACCCCATTCCACCCCCAGCTTGATTTTGTAAAAAGTATATAACAGGCACAAGCCTTGAATGGAACTCGTATTGAGTCAAGTGTGGCACAAAACCAAAACTGAAACAAATGGCCTGAATGACCAAACGTTAAAGCATCGGAATAATTAATGTTCGCCTGATATGTAGACAGGATACAACAGGACAGAACAAACAATGGAACAGAAACAATAGAACAGGATGACAAACAATAGAGACACAAAAATAACTTCAATGGGTGCTCAAGAGACATATGCAGCTCCATGAAACATGGGCAAGATTGTCTAGTATAGGCAGAATTTAGCACATGCACATGTACATGAACACTAACGGGCGTTAAGAGCTCTGACAAAAGGGGCCTCTGTGAGACTGCAGCCTTGGTTCGAACCCCCCCCCCCAGGCAGCATGTGGAATGGGGGTTTTCAAAGCCTACTCGATTCCATGAGTTTTCTTCAAAAACACTGGGGTTTTCCTCCCACTTCTGAAAGTTAACATTTCTACAGGTTTCTTCAAAATGCACACATACAGAGTTTCAAACCAAACGCAGTGTAACCATCATAAGAAGAAGCCAACTTTTTTCCCTCTTCCTTTTCTTTTTCCAAGACATTTTTAGCCAGCCACAAATCATCTCATGCTCACACATCGTCTATGTGAGAACATCCAGAATTCAAACAGGTGTTCTCCCGTCATTACCATGGCAACTAATTTATCCCCGGCTTTGTTGTCACAGCAACCTGCCCCAGCCAGGTAGCGGACACTCCGATGTAGGTCACTACAACAATTCGTCTGAGAATGCCAGGCGTGAGAACTAGCCAATTAACCCAATTTTTCCCCTCTGCAAAAAGACCACTCCTGACCGCATATGGGTGAGTGTTGTGGAATTTCTTGAGAGATACACTGTAAGTCAGTTTTCCATGGTGAAATTTGAGATCTTGCCAAAAAGTTGAGAGATTACTCTGTACCAATTCTTTGCATGACTCCTGACCCATAGGTGTGCATATAGAGGAATAGTTTATCGGCATTTAGTTTCATTGTACATGGACCACTATTCATGTCAAACAATCTAACACTCAGTACTTAGGCTTTTCTTCCCTTATTACTTGACTTTAGAAAGCTGTACTGTTGAATCTGCTCAAAGTGTAACAGGTGAAGTTTAGCCTCCGGACCAGTCTGGCTAGGTAGAGTTGTGTATGTATGCTTGAGTTCTTTGCACGTTTTCGCATTTGACCCTGCCTGTACATCGTAATCAGAGAACAGTCTGATCAGATGTCTGAACTTGGATTAGAGTGGTGTAGACTGGTGTTACTGGAAAGTGCAGTCAACTTGCCTTTTATTGTACAGTGCGCAGAATGGCCGTTAATGTCGGGATTTGGCTGGCTATTATTGGAGAGATGAAATTGAACTGGTTGGCTGTTAGAAAAAATGAAATAGTTGATGGACATGTCACATCTCTGTTGTACCGGGTACAGGGCTGTGTAGTCTTTATCCTTGTGTAGGCAGCAGTTTTGACATCGGTGTTGGCTGATTGGAAGTTTATGGTTTATATACTTGATGTGAGCATTGTTAATTTATCGTGACCTTCTACTTCAAGTTTAAACCTGTTGAAAATGCTGAGAGGTCTGACAGCACAGCAAAGTAACTTTGTAACAAATTCAGGAATTTAGAAATTACAAAAAAAAAAACAAGTCACTACAAAGCTTAACCTAGTTAAGATGTCCTTTACCTGAATGAATAAAAGTTTAACCTATTTCCACCTCTATTCTTTGTGCCTGGGTAAATAAATGTTGGTCACTTGAGTTGTATTTCAGACTTTCTGACCTCTGTGAATTGCTAAGTAAAAACTGGAATTCAAGTCCGCCCAGCCACAATGATCGAAAAAGATTGGATCAAGGGGGCGTGGATGCTAACAATACCAATCAAACTTGATCCCACGATGCCTCATGATGTTTGGAACAGTGATCTGAACCCGAATAGGTCAAGAGCTAAACTAACACACCACCCCAATCCCTAGGCCCCCCTATAAAAAGAACCACTCATGTAAACCCCATGCCTCTCTGAAGCACCTCCATAAGTGTGGACATAATCTGTCTTTATTGATTTTCTGTAACATTTTTGGGGGCCAGACAAGGAGAGGGCGGATCGTTCAAAGGTGTGTGTACAGTAGGCGCAGTGGCGTACGAATAAGTTGCGTTTCCTACATACCTCACAGAGTTTATTTTAGCAATGAGGGTGTGAGGGTTAAGTCGTGTATATTTTACTACCCTCTGAAGTTCCACGGAAACGCCTCCTTTTATAGCCTGTCTAGTAGCTTTTGTTTCAGCTGATAGTGTGACAGTTTTGGTGATATGACCGCCTTGTGAAAACAAACGTTTGAATTGGACATTGTGCCATAACTAAGGTTTTTTACAGATAGGACTTGGTAGACATGTTCAGACTTGTCACTTGTCAAATTGTGGACAAAACGTTGGTGCTTTGCTTTGCAGTGTTCTGGGGTTTTGGTAAACAGTCTTATTCACAAAATGGGTGAAAATCCACCTTAATGGTCAGTATGGGATGTTGACTTTTTTTTGGGTTATTTATAAACAGTCTTTATATAACAGGTTTTGCCCTTACCCAATGTATATATTAATAAACACTTTATGCTCAGTGCTTGTCTAAGAGCTTGCGAAGAAATTCACAAGCTTACTCTGGTGTGACTCGAACCCACGACCTCTTGCTTACTAGTGCAGACGTCTTAGCCACTCGACCACCGAGCTTGCCGGGGTGTAGTAGCAGGTACCGCTAATGCGCAAGCTCGGTGATCAAGTGGTTAAGACGTCTGCACTAGTAAGCAGGAAGTCGTGGGTTCGAGTCACACCCGAGTAAGCTTGTGAATTTTTCGCAAGCTCTCAGACAAGCACTGAGTATACAGTGTTTATTAATATATACGTTGGGTAAGGGCAATACCCGTTATATAAATTAACATCTCCCCAACGCAAAATATATCTTGAAATAAACAGTTTTGTTGAACAAAGTGTGCACCAGAATTTATGGTTAATCTCCTTGCAAATTTTTACAAACTTTAAAAAAAGTCTGTACCTTTCTACAAATTTTCTATGGTTCACTGTCAAGATCATGCGCCTGTTCCTTTAATGGTGGGAAATGTTTTCTATCTTGTTACCTCCGGGGTATCCCAAACAGATACGTCCATGGTTCCCACAGCTTCACAAACACCCCAGCTGGGTCAGAGGGTTGGTCTACAGGGTCGCACACTGGCCTTATTGAGATTCCCCGCCCATCTCCGATTAAATTTGTCCTATAGGGTGTCTGGTCTCAGCTTGTGGTCATTTTGATGTCCCTCTGTCCAAAGCCATGTCTAGCATACTCAAATAAGGATGGAGTAATGTTTTCTCCTTGGTTGCAAACTTTCAAACCCTTTCCTTTTTTGTATGTGTTCAAAAAATTACCTGTGACTGAGGTTTGTGCACTTTTGCTTGAAACTTTCAAACGTCTTTAATTTTTGTCTGTGTTCAAAAACTTACCAGTGGCCTGTGTTTGTGCATTTTTGAAAAAACCTTTTGCTGGTTAATTGTAAGTTGTTTGTGATGCTCAGGTCCACAGACCAAGGACACCGTCCTTGCTTTATGTTATACCTGACTATAATTCACTCTCTTCCATGGAAGTTGTCATTGGCTGTCTTTTGCCAAATCCATCGTAACCATAAAAGCTGGCAAGTCATTCTCTGAACAGAAACACGGATGGGGATTATGTTGAGTTTGTTTCTGCATGCAATTGGGGACCCTGAACAATAGAGGACAATAAGGTCCTCGATTGACAGAGGGTCCCCGATTGACAACTGTGTACAAAACATATGGGTGGCCTTCTTAAAAAGTTAAAGTACAAACAAAAGGAGAACAATAGGGGGTCCCCAGTTGCAGGCAAATACACACTTGATTGTGTGTGCATATCCTGCCTGCTACTGCTTGTGAAATGCCTACATGTACCAGTGCCCAAAATGTGCTTGACATGTGGGCTGAATCAGTCAGGGGCTGAATCAGTCAGGGGCTGAATCAGTCAGTCAGAAAGAGAGCAACTTGTCTCTGTCCTTGTCCTGGCTGACATTTTTTTAAACTTACCTGTCATTTGAAACTTTGTTATTAATTTAACCGATCATCATTACTATCATCAGCAGATGTTATAAATATTTCCATCTCCGTGAACAGTCAGCCTCAGCGAGTTAGAAAATTAAGTATCCATGCGTCAGTCCCAGTGCAGTGAAGATTTCATCTAAAAGTGAACAAGTGTTTTGAATATGTGGCCTGAAATCTAAACAAGTTATCACAAATTTAGAGGCTTGTTAAATGGGCAACTTATAGGGCCTACACATATGGACTGGCAATGAGGTCACTAGGTCAGGTTTATGCATCCCGAGGGACTTTGAGTGATCAGAAGAGCTAGGTCCTATATGTATTTCTTAGGGCTGAAGTCCAAGGGAAAGAGGACCCTTTCCTGGTCAATCACAGGCCCAAGGGGGCATAGATGTGCCCGAGGGACTGAGTTGTGCCAGCCCATATATGTTTTATTGTACACAGCACTGTCCAAAAATGTTAATTTAACCATTTTCATGAGCAATTCAACTTCTAAAGGAATCCCAAAGTTTGCCCAGATTCAGTTTTTGAGTTGCTTTTGACTATCCTCATAATGTGAAGGCACTGTAACAGCCAAACATCTGTAGTGTAGCACGGGACTGACCAGTTAGTCTCTCATGCAGCCACCTGTCCACCCGTTACCAGGACAGGCAAAAACAATTTTGGACAGGTAGTTTTAGCTAGGTATTTTCATAAATCTTCAACCTTGCTGAATAGATTTGTCTGTTTCCTTCCAAAGCATTGGAAATATGGCCTCAGATAGCAGGATGGGTAGTATCAAATATTGTGCTTGGACTGGACAGGCAGTTAGTAAGTTTTGCTTCGAAGGAGGAGGCAGATATTTTAAATTACAATTCTAGATGAAACATTGATGCCCTGAGTAACATCTTCGGGGTGAGAGTCTGTATAGCAAGTCACTGAGTTGAAGTCCAAGTCCTTTATTACTGTATCAGATTTAATTAATTCTGGAGTAATGTACCAGATGGGGAAGTCATGATTAAACTCTTTGGGTCATTTGGTAAACACCTCAAGGAAGCACAGCTGTGTTGTGTTGTGCACTGCACCAACAGTCCCTCACAGGAATATCAGATGGCACTTTAGTGCTGCCCAACAACTCTGCCTCACTGTTTCATGTGCATAAATGTGCAGTAAACCAAATGCAGTGAAGAGGACTGCACAGGAGACCCTGAGTCATTTTGTGCTGGCAATCTACTGTGTACACGCTGAACCTGTGCATGTTTGAGTTCCATATAGAAAATACGTGCTCACCAGTGACTGTGGGCATTTGTGCACATTTGTGCTGTAAAACCAAAGGAGGGTTAAGACATTAATTTAAATTGTGTGGTACTTGTGCGCAGCCATGATTACCAGAATATTAGAGATGCTGTTTGGTTGACAGTCAGTTGGAGATTTATTCTCGTAAATTTCTAAATTTCATTGAATTAATTTATTCACATTTATGCAAGGCTTAATGGGCTAAGTGTTTTCTTGTATTGTTTAAGAGTTTAAGTTTAACATTGGAAACTTGTGTCTTGAAATCAAGGCTAACTGTTACAAAGAATGGTTCGTGTTCTTTCAAAAACAGGTTTATCCACGGTCCAACAATATCATTCACTGCAGCTGAAAAGGAGTCTGTCTTTGTACAAAGTTGCTTGTGTGTCAAGGTGTTGAGTGGGAAGGCGTGCCTGGAAAACTCTTGGCCTAGCCCAGCATCAAGACTCTAACCAATTTGCTCACGATCACCCAAGGATCATCGTCCGTGAATCGTGACGATTCAGACCTTCCACTCCCCGGTAGCCTCGACCACCAGCGGTTCATCTGACACGACATGCCGTAATGTAATTACCGCTGCTAATTATTTATGTTGGGGAGGGCCTTGTCTCTGAGTACAGTCAGAATGGATTAGCCGCTTCCATCTCTTTTCCTTTGGACTAGGAACTTCAATATTATATTGACTTGCTAATTGAAGGTGGAATGAGAACGGAAGTGGAGAAGTGTGACTGTTTTTTTTATGCTTGTCGGTCAACCATGGCATGACAGCATGGTCGAAAGCATTAAGCTAGCTTTAGGCTAACGTGTTCAATAACTTGAAGTGTCGAATTTATGATGCAGTTTTATTGATGGGTTTGTGTGAAATTGTGTCTCTGGCCAGGGATGTCCCGTTTTGAAAATTCAAGTTAGAGCAAACAGGTTGATGATTGTGCTGTGTGTAGTTGAAGGTGGTTAGTTTAATGCACAGTCAGTGGAAATATTTACAAAGGAAGGCTTCAGTGAAATATTTATTTGGCAAACCTGGCTTGGAGTATTAAAGCAGTTGTCAAAATGATCGTAGAATAAAAACAGAAAGGATTTTTAAAAAGCGACCAGGATATCCTATATGTTGGATATGTGGGTTAATTTTTGCTTTCCTTTCTTTTTTTTATTCACATTTCCTTCCCACCATTCTTAGAAATTATCAGTTAAAAGATAAAACCTGAGGCTTCAGAAATTGAAAAAACATACAAAAATGAAACATGGTTGCAAATAAATATTAAAAACAATTACAGTTTTACTCCTATTTAAAAGTTGTTTCCTTCATGAAGTACATTTTTAGAATATTGATTTTTTCGCTTCACGAAGTCATACCAATTTCTTGTCAACCACAAATGTTCATTTAGATATCCTGTGTTACAGCGACATTACAGGTTCTCTTATTCATTAGACCGACCATATTTAGTGACTTTTGCCAAGAAAAGGAAGCAAGTATCTTATGTGATGTAAGTTATCTATTGGACACTTTTTTCTGTAAGTTCGTCTGTACGAAGGAAGAAAAACTTTGTGTCTCAAAGTTCCATTCATGAATAATTCTGAAATTTACGTGCTGCAAATCCATGCTGTGATCCTTTCTCTGACTGACATAAAACCAAATTCAAATCCGCTTATTCCCATCTGATTTGTTTGCACAAAAGCCAATTTCATGTTTATCCAGAATTCCCTGCGTTTTTTGTTTTTGGTCTCAAATTACCTGTATTTTGTGTCTCCTCATTCTAATGCGCTGAAATCAAATCGGTTTTTGTTTTGGTAAAAAATGAAAATATAATACAAGAGTAAGCTGTCTGAGATGTGGAGAAAACATGCACTGTATGTATTTGAAGACCCTGTTCATTGGGCATTCATGGAAAATAAGTGAGATTTCACACAGCTTTTTGGAGTTCTACTTTGAATTTATTTGATGAACGGCCATTTTGTTTTTTAGCTTTCTTTACTCGTGATAAAATTTGCATTGAATTTTTGCAGTTCCTTTTGCAAATCAGTGAAATAGGGCCTGAGTGATTTTCTCGTTTGTTTAAACATTGTATTGTAATAACAATATACGCATATACGCAACTGCCCATCACCAAAGCCATTACTTGCCAAAACTGAGCATACAGTGTGAGGAAAAACCGCCATGAAGAGATACATTTTTAACAAAGTTTCAAAGACATCAAGAGATTTTCTACATCATGATTTTTCAGAGAATTGTTGTGTGTACTGCTTTCTAATTTGCTCTTGCCCGGGTATGGAGTTCTCTGAATTCATGTGAGCTTAGGGTTCTTATGAGCCAGAAATTTGTCCCAAGGACCCACGTATCCGTGTCTTGAATCCTTCTGGTTCCATGCATTGGAGACATTCAGAGACTGAATCATACCAGAAAGGCATCATTCTTCTCATATTTTGCAGTTTGATGCGAGCATCTCTCGTGCTCCTTGAAGTCGATTTCACGAGCCCATCCCTGCTAGCCTCCAAACCTGCATACAAATTGATCTTAAAGTGAACCTGCGAGTCCATGGCAACCAGATCCTCCTGGTGGTCTCTTGTTGCGTTTGCCGAGATTCAGTCAATGAAAATCTATCAGCTGTGTGCATGCCTCAGCCCTCTAGTAGTTGAAACACAGAATTTACCAATCGCTGGGGGTTCGTTGACAGTTATTTTCAGGACTGCGTAGAGTTCAGTTTCAGTGGTACTCTCCATGCTAGTCAGGAATTGGTGCCCATATAGTCCCCACAAGAGCGGCAAAAAGCACCCTTGATGTGAGACCAACATGGATGATTCAGGGAAGAAGTTAGCCTAGGTTGGATGACGTCTACATTGCATTGGGACTTACGTCTAGGGTTTGAAGTCCTCCTACAATGCGACATTTTTTTCAACATTTTTTTCCTCACATCTTTACCTGACGAAGACAGCTCAAAATGTCGTTCCCAAGTGCCTTGTATCCCCAATTCCATAAATGCTGTGTTGAAATTACTAAATACGCCCGTGAACAACGTATTTTGTAGGAAAGTCTGCGAAACTCCATGCTTTCTGTCGCAATTTACGATCTACATGTACATACACGTTCATCTAGCAGGGGTACTCACACATGTACGAAATGCATGGTAGACAACATGCATTACTGACAGGATGTGGGGTGTGGGCCGAGCTTGGAGGCCATTTCGTGCACGTGCAAATGCATACCGCATGAACAAAGGTCATTAATGAATTGCGACGGAAAGCGTGGAGTTTCGCAGAATTTCCTGCAAATATGTTTTTCACGGGGGTATTAGTAATTTTAACACAGCATTTATGGAATTCAATGCAAGGTAGACGTCGTCCAACCTGGGCTAGGAAGAAGTCAGATAATTACATTTCATGGGACTTGAAGTATCAAGATTTCATTTTAAAGATTTCCTTAGCATGACATGGAATTCTAAATGAATAGAGCTCTTCATAGTAAAATGCGCATTGAAGTTGTCTTTATGTTTGTCATGTGACTTTAAAATGGACAATTTTTGTCAGACTATGAGAGAAGATAAACAAATTCATTTATGGCCATGCCGAGTTCCTCCAGACATCTGTCTGAAGTGTTGTTCTAAGCTCAAATGGACTGGGCTGTAATTTGTTGGACTTGAGCTGAAAAAGCAGCCACTCGACTGGCTCCTTTTGGTTTTTTCACAGCACTGTCACCTGCATGCCAAGCGTGCACTCACTGACCCATTTACAAGCCGGCAGAAGGCAGAGCTGGGCATAATGTCTTAAAGTGGCAGGAGGGTGTTCAGTTTCAGGGTGGATTGTTTCCTCCCTGCGCTGAGATTGACAAAAAAAACCCTCTGGAGCAGATACCTAAATCCATTTTGTGAGGGAATCGTCCTTTATGTTCCTATGCTTAGCCATGCTCCCCCTCTTGAATATCTGCAGGAGTTGCGTACACCGTGTCCTGGAGTTTTGTGCTCAATACATAGTGAAGTGGTCATTTGTCATACGGTATGCGTTCCCTCACTGCATATGTACCTTAATCGGGAGTTGTGGCCTGAGACCATCACAAGACCAGGTACAAAATCAGTCACAAGCCCACTCACAAGACCAGATACAACATCAGTCACAAGACCAGATACAACATCCGTCACAAGACCAGTCACAAGACCAATCACAAGACTTGTCCCAAGACCAGTCACAAGACCAGTCCAAACTAACGTGGTCAACAATGACTAAGGACTGCTTTTCATGGATGTCATGAGAATGAATGGAGCACAGCACCTCCAATGTTCTGTATTCAGCCACATCTAACAAACCCACCCCTTTGTGTCTATGAAATTCCTTCATTTGCACTGGACTGTACATGTACATACCGAAGTTAGCATTCTAGTGCTCCAGTGGTAACTGCTGTTATGTAAAGCAAGTGCAAGCATGCTCAGTAACTGTACCTGGGAATACATCCAATGAAATGCCTTGGCAACTATCAGGGCATTGCTGCCTTGTTCATACATAGTTATCACATTCCTTCAGCCCTGTGAATCAATTTCTGTCCTTGCCTATCAATCAGTCAACATGTTCCTCAGCTCCAGGTAACACATGTAAAGCCCAAATATCACAACTGGCACTTCTGCCCCTATCTGCCAAGAGATATGGTGTGGGCCATTATATATGGCCATCCTGGTTGCTTTTGTGGCTGACCTCAAGAAGGGGTCAAAGGTTGGCCAAAGGTGAATACCTTAGAGATTTCAGGAATGTGGGAATTCAGGTTGTGGTGTCAGGTGGGTGTTCGGCCTGTTTCAACATTACTTACTAATGGCATTTTTGTGGTATGCTGGGTTGTGAAAGAAAGGGCTTCCTCCTTCCTGGGGAATATTTCTTCATTTAGAGTCAAGTGTAATAAATGCACAGTTCCATTACCTCTGCCTACACAAAAAATCTAGCACTGAGAAAGGATTTGAACTCTCAACCGGAACACTGAACACGCCCCCCCTTCTCCAAGTTTGGACTGATTTTCATTTATCTTTCACTTAGTATTGTCTCAAATCAACAATATCTGAGTGGACTGGAACCATGGTGATTCAGGTAGCAAACTGTTATAGCTTTTTGTTTACCCATTTTTGTCAGGTAAATCCCCAACAATTGAAATGTACCAACCCAGTCAGGCCACCCCATGATCAGTTTGTGAGAGTCATTTCAAAGTTAGAAAGCTGTATAGTATGTTGCTAAAAGGTCTCTTTGTCACGTTAGAAGCGTAACTAGGTTAGAATCTCAGCAGAACACATCCATCATTTTCTCTTGATTCCATCCATGTCATTCAGATGGTTTCAGTCAGCAGTCATCACTGACGTATGGTATCCTGCCTTGTAGAAACCATAGAGGAGGATCTGCTCTCCACTAAACTGGAGCTGAGCCATCTCTTGTCCCAGCCTGTCCATGTTCTGACTCTTAATCAGTGACCGTGTAATCTCTTGCCTAGGGCTGATCTGCAGTTGGCAGTGTAGGTGTCAGCCTTCAGACCTCAGTCACAGACCTGCTCGAAGGCTGGTGTTCCTGTCAAGGCCAGAAGCCATTGAAGACTCAGTCCTGCCCTTTATATGATGAGCCTGGGTTAGACCCATCAATTTTTCATGCCAGTGTTTTTTTTTCAAAGCTAATGTCGGAAGGTATTCCCGAACGACACTATGGTCCATGACAGTCAGTGAACTTTGGCAGGACCAGGATTTTCACTGGCGACTGTTTCTACAAGCAGTCACAGCAGTTAATTCCGTATTGCTGGAATACTTCTGTTTTGTTGATGAGATTATCTAAAACTTGACCTCCGTTTCAGCTTCAGTAAAGTTGGTTGTGAACCGATCACAAACAGAACACCACAGCATGATGTAAACTTGTTTTTACTTTGGCTTTGGTGGGTGGAAAAAGATTCCAAGAAGCTTTTGCCACTCTCAGTGAGTAGATGCATCCTGGGCACAAAAGCCACCCCACCTGTTACAATCACTTCACTGTTGCCACCGTAGGTGTTTCAACAATCCTGTGGGTTGCCACTGGACAACGGAGGGGGGAGGGAAGGGGGCTCCACCACTTGGTCATCCCCCATGAAAAATTCATCCTCTTTCTGAGAATCGGATGAGAGAGTTATCCTAGTCAAGCATGACTTCTATTGTCCTGAGGCCACTGGCCCTTGACCTCTGCTTGCTGTTTGTTTTCCCTGAGCAACACTTTCTGTTGTATGAGTGTAGATGTAAGACTGAGTTCTTTGAATCAACGCCATAAGCGTGAACTCATGAGTGATTTGTGGCTATATTAGACAAAAACTGGGTCCCTGAGGACATCTTCCTCAGATTTTATGGGGGGTTGTAATAGAACAAGGCTTGCTGAACTCTTCCTTTCAAGGTTTCACTCAGTTTGACCCAGCCTCGTGAAGAAAATGGGCATTTTGTGGGTTGACTTCTCTTGATATCCATTGTGCTAGATTCATTCGAAGGCCTGTGCCTCAAAAAGCAGCTCTGGCGACTTGTGACTTTATTGATTTTTAAAAATCCGAGCCAGAGTTGAAACAGCTTCAAATGAGAAGCCATTTTGGGTCCCAAATCATTGTGCATGCGTGCATTGTTCTGACCTTTGTAAATATTGCCTTCACTTAACACCCACAAGGTGATAGCTTGTCCAGTTTTGTAATGTCCAATGTAACTTTATGATCACTTTAATAGTGCACGCCCCCACAAAGCAGTCCCTCATTTTGGAGACAAAATGGCATCCTACCCTGACCTCATGTTGCAACCTTTTCAATATTTAGCTCTGATCTAACCTGTCTCATTTAACCACTTATGTCATTCAGACTCTACGGAGCGGCCCAAATTGTCCCACACTGTGATTACCTCGTTGGGTAATGAACTCATACCTCTCTCTGGCTTTGATTGCTGCGCACCAGCCGTAGGTAATCAGTCTTGGAGTTATCCCCCTTGTCACACTCATGGGACCTTCTGATGGTCGTCCAGATGCTTATATAATCGCAGTGTGACAGTTGAGAAATTTCACAGCTGATTTTGTCCGAATTTAAATGTGGAAAGAGAGAAAGAAAGTGCCCTGGAATGGTTGAAAGGAAGTTAATCCGCCAGAAAAAATTTGTCCACTCAGACTACTCTCCTTATGCATACATTTTAGTCACATTGTCAGCTGAAATGCAGGAACTCTAATAGACATGTCTTGAAACAGCAATTTGTTCCCAGAGAAAATACAGAAGGGAGTTGATACACCCCGCCTAGCATAACACCCATTTCACAATATTCCTTGAAGTGAAAACACAGTTTGTTTTTGTGGTAATGGTGTGTAATTGTGAGATATTTTAAGCCCGTTGAGACAGCAGCCCCAGGTTTTGAAATTGTCTAGAGGAAATCTGAACAAATTAAAAGAAAACACCGAGCCACTTTTACATCAAACGATCCTCTCAGTGCAGGGTTCATGTAAGCTAAATTGCCAACAGTCAATTGTGGTCCCAATGAGAACAGCGGGAAGACAAATTTCTGCATTGGAATTGTGCAAATTTTGCACAGTAGGAGATGAGTATTTTTGAGATGTACATGCATGTACATACCACAGTAATTCAATAAACACAAACCTTAGCAACATGTCAAAGAAAAATTAGTACACTTGCTCTGCTGATTTTATTCCATCGAGAAAAATTACTCTGCTTGTGTGGACTGCCCAGAAATATTGCATAGATCATACATGCGCAGTGTTCATTGTACTCCTGCATCAACATATGGAACTGAATGTAAGGAGGACGAAATCTTGACATTGTTTGAGATTGAAGAGCAAATGAGGTACACCAGCCCCCTCACCTCACTTTCCTAGAAAAAAAAGGTCCGCATCCACGCAGGCAGGGGGGTTAAATGGCTGGTCATGCAGTCTTAAGCATTGAAGTTATGGCTATGTGTTTTCTACATGTGTGTGTCTGTGAAAGCAATTGTGATTGCAATTCTGCCGGTGAAACGGTTTCGAAATACTAGTAGACCTGTTGTAATTGCCAAACACTCCCCATGAGTCAGAGTCACTACTCCCAGAATGAGACATGTGACCTAAGCTAAAATTTCCTGAAACATTGGGCAATCCACCTGTTGGTGATTTTTGATAAACCCCCCCCCCCACAGTTAACTCAACAGTCACCCTTTGTTTGACCAGAACCTGGTAAGTTGGTGTTATATTGAAGAGTTTTTGTTTTGTGTTTTGGGGAAGCAACTGTAACAGGAAAAAAGCGACTGTGGTTAGTGAACAAACATGATGTGCTTACAATGTTAAAGCAAGTCCATAGGACTTTCCAGCAGTGACTAAACTCCAAGCAGTTTAGCTTTGGATTTGGCCTACTGAGTCTAAAACAGACCACAGAAAGAGGGTGCAGTCAAATCTTCTCAGGTAGTTTCAAGTCCAGATTATTCGTGGTCTCTGCCCCCAAAGTTTGGCAACGTTTTACAAGTTCTTTGAAATTGTCTGGTTGCTCAGAAGTCCTAGGAGGCGGACATTTTTTGAAATCAAGAGAAGTGGGGGATGGTCGGGTGAGGGCAAGATTGTTCTGGTCAGTGATTTCTGCGGTCATCTCTTGGATTGGTCATTTGTTTGGGGTCACCGCTTCTCAGGGATGCCCTCAAACTTCCTCTAGTATATTGATTTTTGAAAAAAGTGTCTATTGCGAATTCATTGTTCATTTGAGCTATTCCTTCGTATACTTTTTAAAAACTGTTTTTATGACTTTTTTTTTTACTGCCTTATCCGTTGAAGTTGCTGAGAAGTCATCCAGCTCAAAATAAAATGCATATTGGAAGGTCAAACATGATTTCTAGTTTACTGGGTAGTTTGGTTTTGATTTGTTACTTTTATTGTATAATGTACTATATATTACATGTTATATAACATTTATTATATGTTATATTATATATTGCTGGACATGACGATGGTGGAAAATATTGAATGTGTAAATTGACTCAAAAGTTATTCTCACCTTCTTCAGGAACCAAGCCACTGAAGTGGACATTGCGCGGTTACTCCAAATGGTCAAAGAACAGCAGTTTAGTTTTAAAAAGAAGAAAACCGAAGCATTTTTTTGACTATTTCGTCTGTGCCCAACCAAGCCCATGACCTATTTCAAAGCCCAATGCAGTATTTAATTCCTTCCTTTGTAGTCGGTTGTCCCCTCAAGCGGTCTAGTTTTTGTGCATCTTGCTTTAAGGGGGGGGGTTAAATTCCTAAAAATCATATAGCGTTACAGAAGAATTGTTTGCCAGAATATGGATCTTTGGGATTTGATGTGTCCTTGGGGCTTGGAAAGTGTTGTTTAGCCTTCCTGGTGCAGTCACCCCGGTTGGCATTGACACACCAGGCAGGAAACAGAAATCAGCTGTGTGCTGGTAGGATCATGAGTACTTCTTTCTTCTCTCTAGTTTGACTTCTTTCCCCCATTTTAGGGGAAAAAATTGTAAATGCCCATTGTGCGTTGCACTTTGCCTCATGTGCCAAATTACTTCTTGACTGTGTAGCATTCTGGTGTGGCGTGACATGTTAATTTGATTTGGAACAATTGTAATGCTTCCACTTGCAAACAAAGGTTACACGAGGACTGCAGAAAGCTTTATTCAACTCCAATGAGATTCTATCTGCTTCTCCATTTTTTTGTCTTATCAACAGGCTGAAGGACAAATCTAACAACAAATTAATTTTATTGACTTGAATTCTTCCCTTGCTGCCCCAGCCCCTTGAAATCTTGACATTACTCCAGCCAACTGAACCAAATCCAGCTTGAATAATAATCCCAGGACCTCCTAAAGTTCACCAGAGGACAATTGCCTTGGTTCTTCTGGCCTGCCAGTAGGTCACATGGTCACATCTATTACTGGAAAGTCCAGGCAGGAGGTTGGCCTCTGTTAACAAGGTCAATCGGGCTGGGCATCAAGGTCCTCATCAGTTGACCGAATGACCAGTGGCTACTGACCAACTCTGTGCTTTCTCTCCCTCCTGTGGAGACTGACCGTCCCTCTCAAGTACAGCGATGGGAAAAGTTAGCATATTGCTCCTTTCGTGTCTCATCTGTTCTTCAGCATCTGGTACATTTTGCTATGAAAACTTCAACTACCTACGTCTTTTTTTGTAGGTAGCTTTTGAAATGCTGATTTTAAGTAATGCAGATGTTCAAGGAATTGCTAAAGTCTGGGAAGGGGGTGGTCCACTGTGGTAATCATCTACAAATCCTCGTCAAAAAACAATATCTGCACCGAGCAGAACAAAAGAGGGCGTGTTTTTTTGGTACTCAACACATAGGTACGCATGAGGTGCGCAAGTATATGCGCTGAGTACGCCTAACTAATTTATTCCGGCATGTATGGTCTTTGCATACACGCAGAATGCGTGCAAGAACCCGTTGGTAACAACCTGTCTTTTGTTTCACCGATTGGGGGTGCATTTCAGCTCGGGGCAGATTACTGGGACAGAAAGTTTGGTGCATGTATTTTAAAAAGACTTTGAAGTGTACAAATAGATTTCAAATGTGTACAAATCTATTTGTATGAACTTTTCGAAGGCAGTGAGTTTTATTCTGTGACATTGTGTAGAATTATTTCTCCTTACTTTCGGGGAAAAATACATATACATGTTGCTGGACTTTAAGGTAAGAGTGACCTAACAACTGTATTACTGACAATATGACTTGGACCCAACAACATTGTGGCATTGGGAAACAGCATCTTGGAAATTATTGGATCCTCCCTCCGAATATTTTGTCTTTTCCCCTTGGATTTCTTTGGTTACAGTGGGTGATTTTGATACTGGGGGAAAAACAACCTTTCACTGGTTAAAATGTTGAGTGTGTGATGTTATGTGAAAATTTGTATGCCTGAGAGCGTCTGTAAGTCAGAGCACTACAAGTCAAATGAATAAGGTCTTACTATTTACATGTATGTGGAAATATTTTTTTGTCTATTTATACCAGGTCTTTTTCCTGGATCTGTTCAGAGAAAATGAAACTGCATTCCTATAACACCCCCCCACACACACACATGCAGGGACTGTGAAATGAAAGGTTTTTCTGGTATTGAAATTGGCTCAACCAAAGTAATTTGGACAACTCTTCTGTGGGCGATTGGCCAACTGTTTTGGGGAAAAAGTACTATTTCATTTGTTCAAAAGTTGTTTGAACTTCAGTACAGTGGGTTGGATACCAGCAAGAATACACTATATTTAGTTATTTTTAGTAGGCAGCTCAGTGCTTCAAAGTTAATTACTGGTCCCATAAATGTGATTTGTAGGATGGAAATCTGGAAAAATAATTCCAGAAAGTTGTATCTAGGACCTTGTGCACATGTAATAAATCAGTAATTATCAGGATATGAAAAAACGAAGAGTTTGTATGTAAGAAGATTATTTAATTCCAAAGAACTATGAAGCATATGAGAAATCTGTATTGAGCACAAATACAGGTTGCCTGTAGAAATGGCTAGCCAGATTGATCATTTCCATGTGTGTTATTTCCTTAAAATTTTCCCTAATTGTACATGGAAATCTAGCACCAAGTCATATGCCAGAGTATTTCCTTAGGTACTACTAGAGTGATGTCATTTAATATCTAATCCATTATCATAATGGGACATAGTCATGAGCAGGCCATCGTGAGCCAAGCAGTTTTCAGTACTGGAATCGCTTGGTTGAAAACATCATTTTAGGAAAACAGGCTTCCTTGTTTCTCAGAATATGTGTATTTTTAAAAGTGACATTTTAATGCATGGCATTGCTGTTTTATATTCGGAAAACATGCATCTTGCTTCATTGCATTGTCGGGGTTGGCTTCTTTCCTGAATTTGAGCTCAAAGTATCAACATTTTGCACAATTATCAGTAACCATTTGTCACTTAACAAACTAATTACACCCCCAAGTTTGTGCTGCTTATCTTACTGGCTGTTGATTTATTGAAGAGATTTGTTTGTTCAGTACGGGCACTTCAGAGATTCAACTCCAGTTGGTCGGAAAAAGTTTGCCAGAAGGTCAGGAACAAGAGATCCTATCTGTGCCAATAATAGAGGAGTGAGGATTAGAGAAAGTTGTTGCTTTCATTTTTATCTGCTTTCATTTTTATCTGATCAGCTCAAACAGAAACTTCAGTAAAAACTGTTGGGGAGTTGTGGCTACGTGCATTTCACATGGACAATAACATACATATACGTGTATCAGGCTGTTCATTTTATCATGCACTTGGAGTTGCAGGTTTAGCCCAACCTGGAGGGATCTTTGCTCACAGTTTTAAGGTGAAACAAAGTTAGTATGACCATGGAAATGCTAGGATAGAACATTAAAGAATATTCAAAATGGTTGAATTTTGAGGTTTGTTTTCTTCCCGTACTTCCAAATCACTAGAAAGTGTTGAAAGAAGTGCTACCTAAATGTAGTTACTGGGATTTTACTTTTCAGCTCCTAAGTTTTAAAACGTACATTGTACAAATAATAGGTCATTGGTACCTGTAGAGTCAATGATTTTTTGCAAATTTCAGGTGGTTCTTTACAGATTGCTGCAAGAATTTGAGTAAATATGAAAAGTCACAAAAGGTTGGATACATGTGCACCAGCACGCATCCATGCCATTTTCCTCTTTTTCCCAATCTAATAATGACTTTGATTGGTCCAAAGTTCACCAGTGTATCATTTGATTGGTCTAAGGTTCATTACATACCAAGGTCAATTGGACAACCACTGATAAGCTCAGTATGTGTGAGGTAAGATCTGTGTGGCATGTTGGCCATGGAGATGTACATGTAGCTATTGGCTGTGCATTGGGTTCATGTACTAAATGCTATCATGATGGAATGTTTAAACTACATGATAAAATGCACACTGTTATCTTTATGTCATATCTGGTTGTCTGTTACTGAGTTACTACAATTTAAATATTTTTAGGAGTGGAAAAGGTCCAACTTGTATTTATGAAATCTCAGGATAAAAAGGCGAATGTTGGTGACCTTATGAAGATTCATCTTGATTACATGTATTTTAACACTCGGGAGAAATGTCTTTGGAGACTTTTAGTAAGAGTTGCTGCCTTTTCTTTTTTAAAGTGTATTCAGACTAAACAAGTGGAATAATTGTGTTAAATACAATTCATTTTGTGTGTGTGGTTGCCATAGGTAGTGTACTCGTTGTTACCTTCAGTAGCCCAAACTATAGCCCAAAGAATCCAATTTAAAACCAACCAATGGTATCAGTGCTGCCAGTCAAGTGCGTTTTGTCATTTATTCCACCTGCCCCTTTAAAGTTGCTACATACTGGTTTCCCCGCCCCCACACCTTAGCGTGTGGCATATCCTGGTAGGGATTAATAGGTTCCGCTGTGGATCAACCTGGTACCTTGGTCAGTAGTTGGTCCACTCCAACCCTATGCCTGCCCCTCTGTGCCTCACCCAGTGCTTTCACTAAGCATGCTGAGTGCTTTCACTGTTTGACTCGGAACTTTTTAGTTTCCTCCTTAGTTTGATATGAGGGAAGTCCATCCTTCCCTGAGTTTCCTCTCCTTCCTCCCCCCCCCTTCGTTGTCAGGCCAAGGTCAGCGCAATCCCCCCAGGAGCCAGGACCTGGCTTCCTAATCCACTTAGGGATTAGCTGAGAAATCCCAGGCGGGAGATTGATTGCTTCCTATCTTTCCTGACAAGGTTGAAGGGGAGGATGAAGGAACTGCCATGTGGATGTGATGACGAACCCTTGCTTGCAATCCCACTGACACAAACCTAACTGTCATGTCAACATTCCACACAACACACACTGAGACATGCAAACGGGGAAAGTATGCGCTGGTCATGTATTAAAGTGATTCAGGCCGTTGTGATCAAGTATATTATGACATTGATCCGTAGGCTGTTAGTTATGCATTGTGAGTTTTAACTTTCAAAAAAGATGCAGTGCAAGGTTAAGTGTACAAATGTTCTCTTTGTTCTGCATTTGTTGATCATTTCGGAGGCATACTGGAAAACCTATATTTGTAGAAGGTCCCCGGATTGAACGTCTGTAGGCTGACATAATCAGACGGTATATACACATTACTCCTGGAACATGTGGGAAATGGTTTTGGTGATCTTGTTTCTCTTCCTGCTAAAGTGTTTCAGTTATTCTTGATTTTAAAAAAATGAAAACTTTGTGAGAAAGTGCCACATTAGAGTATGAAAAGGGGGAACCTAAGTGATTAATTGTGCCCCACGGACCAGTGATCAAGGGATTATTTGGGCCACTGTCAATCATTAATCAGAGTAATCTCTCAGATCTGCTCAGGGACCATCTCCAAATCCTCCCTGTCAAGAAAAGTAGGTGTCATTTGAAATGGAACACTTCCTACTGTTTGCCTTTTCATTTTGGAAAAGCAGTTACAAGGTCACATATTTTATTTTTTTAGACTTTGCTTGAATTTGTAGTCTAAAATGGTTCCCAGGACTGTTTCAAAATAAAAGATGGGGCTCATCAGACTTTCGTTTTTTTCAAATTTGATTTACCTGTTTTATTTGTTTTTGAATGCATCAAATGATGAAATTAAGAGGTCTAGATCATACTAATTTGAAACTTAAACTATCTTGAAAGCTGCTTGTATATGTGAGTAGAGATCCCTGCACCACGGAGGATCAATTCAACCCTTGTGATCACTCTGTCTGCCTGGATTTTTCTCAGCAGTTTTCACTCAGACTTCATTTACAACAGTTTTTAAGCGCTTAGCAACCGTGGTGAAAAGTGCCAGTGTCATTTATGTGCTTAGCAACTGTAGCTAACAGTGCCCCACCCTTAATTATGCCACTCTATGCTTTCAGTTTCGGTTTCAACTTCCTAGATGCCCACCTATCCTGTACCCTGCCCTCTAGTGTCGATTAGCAGCCTGCATCACTCTATAGAATGACTCACAAGCTAGAGGTCTGTTTGATGAATTCTTTACAGGTTAAGGGGTTCATTTCATGGTAATATTACTAATAAGCTGGCAAAGTACTGCAAATAGGCCACCAGCCGAAAGGTTATTGCGCAATCACTGCTTTGCAACCATCTTCTACCCTACAGATATTTAAAGGCTACATGTAATTCTGCCACCTACACATTGTCTACATCAATTGTAATGCCCTCTGAAACATCACAAAGCTGCAAATTTCAGCAAAGTTTTTTTTTTTACAATTAAAGGTGAAATATTTATTGAGATGAAATGTGTTGAACACATTAGAGATTTGTGCACATAGCAAGTGGCAAATGAATGGGGATCTTAGCCGGCATATGCATGATACAGGCAGCCTGTCTCCTAATAAACTTGGATGACTTGTTCTTTGATATCTTCCATGGTAACCTAAGGAAGAGTACCAGTTTCCCCCTCCCTAATCCACCAAATTCTACAGTTCGCTTGAAGTGAATGTCCTCAATCTTGCAAAATGTTGGACTATAATTTGGGCTGAAGTAACAAAAGTTGCTAAATTAGGCATGTTATTTCAATCTCATCTTTGCAATTGTACAGTGAAGTTTTCTATTCAGCGCTGGCCACAAATAGGATCTGTCACAATGACAGAAGTTCTTTGTCACCTGTAAAGAGAGAAAGTAATGGCAAGCCCGCAAATTGATCGCACCAAGTTTGCTATTCATTGCATTCAATCTCATTGCAAAAATTCTCTAAGGAATTCATTTGGCATTAAAAATTGATATGCCTCAATTCCTTCTGCAGAAAAAAAAGAACACCTCTCTTGTTTTGATGTCTGGCTTTCTGTCTGGTTATCTGAATACCTTGGAGAGTGCACTCTACTGTATGTGAAATTTAAAATCTACTGTACTTTGAGGGAACAGTTTTAAAACCTTTTGGATTTTCTATTTCGTAATATCTATTCTTGAGTTTTAGAAAATGGTACTTTATTTCTCTATTGAACATTATAAGGAGTCCTTAATCTTGAGATTTAATACTCGAGAGAAACAACTCAGCCAAATTTATTCATGTAGCTTAACAAGCTTCTAACACGCCAGGCAGCAGATTTGCTCCCAGCACCCGGAACAGTGTCAAAATATTCACAGCTGGTTAATGTAAAACTACTAGTCCTTTGATACAAATCGCCTCCAAAAAACCACAGGGTTCCAGGGCTGAAGGGGGAAAAAAAATCCATAAGTAAACATGTAGCGTATTCAGATACAAATCTAGTGCTTAGATTAATAGACAGCAGCGCGCTAATTTCCTCTATGCTTCAACCATTGATTTTTGGCGAACCCCCCTCGCCAGTCCACGTTCTTCTCCATTCACATATGAAGGCACTGCATATGTGCCGCGATGACTCGCAGATCAATATGCAGTACACTTAGGTCTCCCGTTCCGTACGCTTGGCCAGACGACTTTTTTTCTCCTCCCCCCTCCGTGTTTGTTGGCAGGAAAAGTGCAGGTGATGCATTACAGAATCAGTTTTTAGATCCTTCTCATGTGCAGTACCAGCCATGCTTTGTTTTTCTCTCTCTTGGGCTTTTAGTTGATAATTAGAACTATTTCTTTTTTTTCCATAGCATTTCATCTACACAGAGTTTCATCATTTTTAATCAAATCAGTGTCGCGAAAGAATGGTGGCCCGTTGAAATCAAGTGATTATTTTACTGATTTCAGCACCTGGATGGGTTTACTCCTATCCATGTTGAAGGCTGAGCATTTGCAAATATCTGCATCCGCTTGATGCAGTGTCTGCCGAGGGCGCTTTACCAGAATTCATTGGTTGACATGGCTGGTCAAACGGTTTGCATCAGAGTAAATGGTTACCTGGGAAAAATGTCACGCATCAAATATAGTTGAATCTTTTGAATGTTCAGTTTAATGTCAACCAATCAGGATGCTAGCCAGTATTGAGTGGTACCCAAAGACAAATACATTAACATGTTACCGTTTTCTATGTGAGTTGGTCTCAGGCCGTAACAGAGCAGAGGCCATGGAGTACGGCTACAATGTTTAAGTGGCCACAAGAGCTTTTCTATTGACCAGAATATTCTAGTAGTAATTTGGTGGCCAAATCAGTCCTGTTTTGAAGTGATAGCCAAATTACGTAGTCTTGAGTTTGGAAAGAAGTGGCCAGCGATACTGGGCTCGTATGTATTGCACACAGGCCACCAGACCACAGATTGATGGCCTAATAACGTTCAGGTGGCCCACAGCCATCTCTCATTGTTTCCCCACACTAATAAAAGCTGGAGCAACTGTCTGCATCTTAGCCAAGGATAACATCTATTACCATGGCAATGACATCTTGTGCTGATAAGGCATCATCCCAGCTGCTGCATCCCCGGAGACAGAGAACCTCATCAGACAAGGCCGAATGACAGGAAATCTTGTTTAATGAGTTCGATAACTTTTATTTTTTAGATGTCAGAGATTTTTCCTAAGAGTAAGAAAAATACTGTGATTGCACAAAATGCCCAAATGGATGAACTCTGGCTCAATTCAGGTATGCAAATTATTTTGGGAATTATTCTGGCTTAACATCTGTCTACAGAAAAAGTATGTCAAGATACTGTGAAGAAAAAAATGGTACATGTAAGAGATACTTTTTAACTGGCCCCCCTCTTGTGCTAGAACAAAATTTTAGTCTTGGGTGACCAGCGCGTTTTCCTTTGGGTACTGTAAAGTAATTATTTGCCCTGTTGATGGAGTGTTCCATCTCACTACAGACTTCAGTGCCATTTCTGGTGTATATACGGGGTTGCTGCTTGTTTTGTTAGTCTTCATTCAAGTTTTCATTCACGTTAGAAAGTAGTATGCTCTTAAAGATTCCAAATTTTGCTTTTAGCAGAGGTTTGGGTTAAGCCACCGATGCTTTTCTGGGTAAAATAAGCTCTGTATGCCTTAGTTAGCTGTGGTTATTCCAGAAATCAGCCAATCACACTGCAAGGAAGGACAAATAAGAACCAGTGAAATCTCAGAAGCTGTCAGGTAGTTGTCTGTTCCTGTTACGGAGGTCAGATTGCCATTCCAGATGCCCCCTGCCATCTTTTGCAGTTGATCAAATTCCCAGTACCCCTCAGAAGGACATCAGGTTGAGGTTTGGCCAGACAGGTTTTTCCCCTTTTTATTTTACTCTAATATTTTGGTAGAACTTTTCATTTGATCTGAAATGTGATTATTTCAAGTGTGTCAAATTTCAAGATCCCGTAATACAGTGAGAGAACATAACATAATGTTCTCAAAAAATACTGAGTGCATAAAGAGCAGGGGGCTGTCGTACCTTTCTGTCAGGTGGCCGTTGAATTACACCACAGCCTTCTGAAACTGACTTGGTCTTTTCTCGCCGCTGATCATGCATTTTTAAACGTCTTCAGGATTGTCTTGGAACATGTACACTTCCTCTGGATCAGTTTCCAGTTACTGATTAATCTTGGTGTGACATCGCAGAGATCTATTTCTGATTATCTGGAGTATCGGGATTCTTCTGATTTTTTCTTGTTTTCCGTGTTCATTAATTTTTTTTTGGTATCAAGTTACAATTTTATATTTAGTTTCTCTTATTTGAATATTCTTTGGAGCATAAATAATACTGAATTTCCCACTGACTTTTTCATGTAATACACATTTTTAAAGTGTGGCAGAATTTTTTTTGGAAAAACACTTGTAATGTATTGATACCTGTAATTCTGTTTTTCTTGCTTATGTTTTTTTTTAGAAATTACATTTAGTTTACCACTATCATTAGGTTTGTATGTGAAGGAGGCTGTATGTCTACAAAGGATTTTTCCCCAAAAGTCCATGTAAAAGAAAATTTATTTTTGTAGTGATTTCATTTGTCATTTTTTCTACAAGGTAGCCTTTCTGTACATGCACACATTCTAACCTGGAATAGATTTTCTAAGTTCTTCCTATTCCTGGAAAGTCGTCCTTAGGATGTTCCGGAGTTGCGGTTATCAGCACTTCAGGCATGTCCAACATCATTTCTGGAAGTGTTTCATCAATTCTTTTCCCTAGTGTGTGTTGCCCAGAAACGGCTGGAGTGAAGTCACGCCCCAAGCAGGCAACCGGCAATCTGAGTAATCCCAATAACAGTGGTATGCACTGCAGACAGATTTAGGAAAATTCTCTGAAAGGTTCATTTGGTACCTAACTCCATGAATGACTCACATATAAACATGTCTACAGTTAATTTAAATCCTGACTTTCCTTTGGATTTGGAATTCCAGATATTAATCCTGTCTTTGAAACCCAAAAAGAAAAAAAAATGAGCTAAAGAACTTTTTCCTTGACAGTTGACGTTCAGCAAATGAGGTCCGTCAACAAACATATGCAACTGCAAATTCTGAGGTTTGTTGAAATGTTTTTGTTGGGTCTCTTCATAGTTGTGCTTTTTAGATGATTACACCATAGTGCTTAGAGATCAAAGCTTTGGCATGGATGCCTAACCTTTGTTATGGACATGCTGCAGACATGGCAAGTACTATTGACGTTTCTTAATATGACAAAACAAGGTTTGTTGTTTGTTCAAGAGTCGCTCGTTTCAAGAACCATCCTGAAAACCCCCGATTTCCTCTGCTGTGCTCTGGTCCACTTTTTTTGGCCCTTGTCATTTCTAAAAGGCAACAAACCCATTCCCTTCCTAATATGCTATACTTGCTGGGGAATTCTGAGGAATCCTTCTATTGGCCTCCTGGTGGAAATCTCCAGGATCTGGGAAGTCAAGGGTAACATTTGAAAAAAGTCATGAAGGTAAAAATGCACACTGATTTCAGTCTTCATTTTACAGATCTTTTCACATTGTGAAAGTTTTAACGAGCTTTACATATAACATGCTCAAATCAGCTCTTTTGAGGCCACCCTGGTCCCCAAACAGTATTAAAAGCTTATAAGTTATCTGCGTCTTTTCTAAGTCCTTAAATCACAGCTATTCATTGCTTGTTAGCCTGCGGCTGGCATGCTTTGCTAAAGATCCACTTTTGTTCTCCCCTCCCCCACTCATTCCCAAGGAGCGGGGGGGGGCCCTCTTGTCTTCAGGACTCACAAAAAAAAAAGGGTTTGTTTGAGAGATTCTGAAGCCTTCTCTCTCTTGTGTCCAACAAAGCCATTGAGTTCCCTCACCGTTGAATAAAAGGACCCAAGAAGGAAGGATCTCGTCCTTGGATGCACTTACTAAACAGAACCAGAGAACAGGTTACCCTCTCTCTGTTAGTATGATGGGGCTACTGTTTTGTCCAGAGCAAAGTCACTTTTGAAGTGGCTGCTGAGTTACTTGTTTTTTTTTCTCTCCTTTGGAGGAGAGAGAACTGATTTGGCCCAGTGAATGGGGCACAGGAGACCAGAGGATTAAGGGGGCCAGGGAACTGTGCAGCCTCTTTTCACTAAACCTCTGCGGTTTTTCTTCTTTCTTTTTTTCTTTCGTGGGGTTTGAATGAAAGAATTGTGAGCATTCCAGCATGGTCTTTGATTCCACTGGTATGCAGCGTAAGGGTGGCATGGACTATGCGAATGCCATGGATAGGGGTTGTTCATCCTGCCGATTTCTCCATCCTTGTTGGCCAAGTTTAGGAAACTCACAGTGTGGTAGGGTTTATTGAGTAGAGGTCTTTCCACTACAAAAAAAAAACAAACCCAGCTTGTCTTCACGATTGTGAATATGTTGTACTGGAACATTAGCCTCTTGTGATTAAAATCAAGTACGAGGTGAGGGCCTATTTGAAGAGCTGTTCAAGGTGATAGTCTACACATAGTAACGAAATTAACAAGGGCGTGAAAATGGAACAATATTACTTTCAGTTGACAAATGTGATAACATGATAACAGGTCCCCAAGAGCATTGTTTGCAGCCTGTGTGTTTCATTGTCAGGAAGTCAGGCTTTGTGACCCCCCCCCCCCGAGAAAAATGTTAAAAAGAATTTTAATCATTTGGCTTTTTGCTGCCTTAAGCAAGTTTAAGTTTCATATACCTTACTACTGCTAGCAGGTAGGAATGTTGAAATGTCAGAAGAATATTATCGTTACTAACGCTATGCTGAATACTTTGAGGATCTCCCTTCATCTCTCAATCTCAGTGCTGCTTGTTCATGATTCAAAAGCTTGGCAAGAGCCCCTGACATATCTCTGGTTCTTTGTGAACATGTCAAATTCCATTCCAAAGGACAGCGTAAATCTGGTGATATTAGTCTCTCCTTGCTCAGAAAGTTGAGCGCAATCACTTGAAGGAGGTCACTCGGAAAGAGATAATTACATCCATGTTTGACACTCCACATGGGGGTTGCAAATGATTTACATAACACGTTAGATCCTGTGACTTCAAAATAATGTAACTTGAGCAAGGTATAATATAGTCCAGGTCCAAGTATTGCACCAGTTTGCAGTAACAGCAAAAGGTCATGTGAGTTAATCCTGTAACCAATCAGTGATTTCCTTAGAAGAAGAACAATCGTAGACTTGTCATACATGGAAGGAACATTGTGAATGGTCAGTTATGTCAGTGGAATAGACACTGAGAATTTGACCAATGGGCTTTGGTCTAAAAGATTTGAAAACTCACCAGAAAACAAACTTCAGAATATGTCTAATGCCCATTGGAAAACTCACTAGTAGCAAAGTTTGCAGTGTAAAACTTTAATTAGTCATGTGCAGACCTTTGCAGCGTGAGTTATCCAATGGTATGGTTCCATTCTGAATGGCCTAGTCCACATCTCAACCAATGGCAACTCCCATAATCAATCCCCAGAATAGTCTGACCAATCAGCAATTAGAATCTATGAGTGAGGTATCACAGAAATGCCTCCCCTCCCAATGGTAGACATGATGGCATTCTTGGGGTGCCCCAGGGTCAAGAATGCTTGGTGGAGAAAGTGGGAGTGTCCTGTTATTTTCAGAAACTATCAAATAGAAAAAGACCAAGGAATGTTTGATTATGACTTCAAGGTTTATAGCCATCTTTTGTTGAAAGACTGTGTCTTTTTGTAGAGGAATTGTTTGGGGTTTTCCAGTCCTTTAACCTGAGTGTGTTGTTGGCGTTCTTAGAATCAAACTTCCATTTATCATAGTATTTTTCCAGATTTTAAGGTCATTTATTCCACTTGACCATTCACTCACTTGGCTGGGTGAACTATTTCAGTGGTTTCCATGGTAACCTGAACATAACAGAACTGACGGACCTACCATTTGAATTATTGAGCAGTTTGGGGGTAAAGATTATATTAAACACACTTTGAACCTCGAGTTGCAGTTCTTGGATTCTTTTTGGGGGTCTCAACATTACAAGACTGACAAAAAAATTATTGAAAAAAGGAAACATTCTCAGTGTCCATTGAGATATTGATTAATGTTCTATTATCCGACCAAATGCTTCACATACTTACCCACAGCATGAATGATTGCACCATGTGTTCTGAATCCCTTCTGAATATGACATACCTGGCCTGTGCCAGTTACATCAAGATTCCAGCTAAGTAAGAGATCTTGTTTCTGATGGACCAGAAACTGAAAAATGTAGGTCTCTATTCAAAATGATACTGTACTCATGTTTAGTGCAAGTTCCTAAATCAGTCACTTTGTTGGGAAAAGGTTCCATAGAAATTAGAAGTTATTGTTGTTAGATCTTGTTCCTTTTCTGACGTTGGAGAATAATGCTTTTTTTCCCTATCCTTCATTTGTTTCTTTCAACCCCTTCCATGTTACACTCCCAATTTCTCCCCGGTTTAAGCCTAGCGGAATTGTTCCCTCGGCTAGGCCAGTTGTTCATCAAAATTGAATTTGATTACGATGATATCAACACAGGCATTCAGAGCGCATGTCATGATTATATCGCTGTAGCCACATCCCTGCATTATGCAGCCAATGTTAGCCAACCACTGAGGCAATTAGTCAATGCCTGTGTATATGGTGAGTCTCTGTCACCCACTCCTGTGTGTGGGGACAATATCCAGTGTACATGTACTGCACAGCTGTACTGCAGAACCACACCGCACAGTGACTTAAGTTGTCATTAGTGTCAAACCCACAGCTCCATGCAAGGCTGCATTCAGTGCGTGGCATAGCTGGCATACCAGAGCATCTTGTGTTTATTGTGTGAGCTGGGCACACACACACACACACAGACCTGTCCATTCAAGTGGCACCCACTTGCACCCTTCTTGCGCACATAGCTCAGGGGCGTTTACCAACAAGACCCATTGGCCCTGCTGTGGCACCATTGCAGTGCTGGCCCATCCCACTTTGGCCTTTATGTTCACAGCTTACTGGAGGACAGGCTGAAACTTTCTTCCTTGGACCAGTACCGCAGAACCAGGCCTCGTTGCCATTCAGTGTATTGTGTGACACATCCTGCAAGTGGTGTGGTCTTTTTTTGAAGTTACACCAGGACAACACAAGAGGCATCGGAGTTGAATGAATTCACCGGTAGTGACTGGACGAATAAGAGATTGTGGATTTCTGTGATCTGGGGGACAAGTGGTTATAATGTGTTGCTCTTTAAACTGAATGTACTTCAGCTTTGCACACACCGAAGCGGGCAGAATTGACTAGCCCTGCGCGTTGAGCAAACTGCTGGTCAGTGGTATTGCGTGGAACTGCACAACCTGGACACCATTCATCTCTCCCTGTCAGCAGTTAAAGGCAGGTGTGCCTCTTAGAGTGACTAGAGAGTCATACATACATCCAGCACAGGAGCCTGTGGAGTTATACGATCAGTGGAAACTGAGGTGTTGATCAGCTGTTTCAACACTTGGTCCAAGTCAACGCTTTGCGGATACGCTAAGAAATTTGTTTACCATGAAGACCAGCGGACAGCCTACCTACGTGTTACCGGGATATAACAGCAATCCCCACGGACAGACCGTCTTTGTCTATCATGTATGATTCTTTATTTTATTTTGTTCTTCTCTATCAAATGTCCTGGTTTTTGTGATAGTTCTTTGCTTTTTATGTTTGATTAAATTTGGTCACTGGACATGCTTGGTAACAGACCCCTCGTGAGTGTTGAGATTATGTGGACTTGGTCGTATTGAGGGGAGGAAAAGAGAGGAAGTAGTAAAAGAGCGTTCTGAGAGCCACACAATTTTCAACTTTTGAAGGGAATTTTTCCCTCGGTGGCCCACTTTCCTTACTTTAATTCAAATGTACCCCAATTAACCGGTAACATCTCCGGAACTGAAACAAAATTGACATGATTTGAAATAGGAAGAAGGTGTCTTTTGCATGAGGAATTGATGCAAATTACATGCACTGCAAATCTGTACTTTGTTCTTGAACTCAGCAGATATTTTGTCATTGTGCATACCAAAAATCAAAATACTAGTACATCCTATGTGTCATGGCCAAACGCATTTGTTATTAATATCTGCCGACTTCCTCTACAGTTTTCCCATTGTTATGTTGCTGCCTGAAGTGGTCTGTTTTTGACATCTAACTTTATGAAAAAAATTGACGTTGTGTTCTTTCCATTGCATCAGATTCGTAGAGTTGACACATTGAATCTACATGTAGCTCTGAAAACTGATCTATCTTTTGAGCTTTATTTGTTTGGAATTGTAGAATTCATTTATTGGATTACTTTGGGAGCTCTGTTAGTCTTCTCTGTGTATCTTAATAAGCATGAAGATTTTTTGAAGCAATGTGCACAAGTAATATTCTGGCAATGTACAGTATGCATAATTCTAACCTACATGTACAAACTGCTCAGCATATGTCATCAGACATAACATCAACTAGCCAATAATTATTTCTTCTTGAAACTAAAGCCATCTAAACAACTAAACCGCCCATTCAAATTCATTCAAATATGCATTTTTCCCGTGCTCTCGGGTTACTGTTCAACCGTCACTGTTTAACTTGAAAGAATTCTATTTTCTAGTGCTGTTGACACAGTTGCTATCAGTTCACTGTATCATTATGCGCACATTATTTCCATGTCTACTCCAGATGGCTGTAAACCCTATATGGAATTTGAAAGAGTATCACCATACATCCAGACCTAAACCCATCAAATGATCTATTTTTGTACCAGTCTGACTGTACAGTATCTATCATGCTGAAGATCATCGATATCTGTGGGGGTAATTTGTCAATAACCACAGCCCATCTGCCAGTTGATTATGCGAGCCCGGTGATTAAAAAATCGTCAATATTCTAGACATCTTAACCCAGATGGCTTGGGTGTTTTCTCCCCCAGTGGGAGGTTGGTGTAATCCTAGAGCTGTGGTATAATTAATGAGATGGTCTTGCCAAGCTGGGAGGAGGCTGTGGGTCTTCGTATCCATGGAGAAGTTGACCATCAGAAGGCACTGTATCTCTTGCTATGAGGTATTCATTTACTGGGCAGTTCGTGTGAGAGAGCTGTTCACGTGGACGTTTTTCACCAGGACTGACTGTATGACTGAGTGAGTTCCATTTGAGGACAGCTTCTCATGGAACCCCTTCTTGATTCCTCTCGAGTTTCTTGAGTAACTTTTCTTCTCAAACTTTCCCTCCGTTGTCTGTACTTAAAGTTCAAAGTAGGTTTTGGTGTCAGCTCTTTGTTATTGGGAAATGAACCGTAATCTTTCTCTTTTAATGCCAAATCCTTGCCCGAGTTATGTGTCGCCCTCGCAGGATGATGTAGCGCCTTCGCCAGAGTTGCCTTACTGAAGTATGAAATTAAGGCATGCCCCAAGGAGAGAGAGAGAAAAACCGAATTATCCTTCGCAACCACGGTATAAGTTATCTTCCTCAGTGAGTGGACATGAACCGTGAAATTAAACATAGCACGTTCTATCCTAATTCATGACTTGGAAGTCAAGGTGTTTGCCACTTTGAATGACACATCAAAAATTGTAGCAACTTGTTATGGAGGGAAACAAGGACTACTGAAATCTCTTTGCACATGTATGTCTTGTTTCTGATTTGAGTAGGTGAGAAATGTACATTGTCACAAGCCAACCCTTCATGTAGATGATAACAGACTCTTTGAAGTGTCAGGTTTGACTATTGTTATTATTATTCGGGCTCATAAATTCAGCTAAAATTGTAAAGTGACACTCGCAAGATCGGGCTAATTGTATGCCTACATATAAGTGCAGCAGATGGACTTAAAAATAATATTGACGGGTTTTGAAAGCTCGCGGTGAAAGCTTCTTTCACTATAATAGGCATAGCCTATGGACATAGTATTATCCTGGTCTTGTACTGGTGATCTTGTCATGTGATCATCAGGACACTTAACTAATGCATTGTGGTTTGAACTTTGGTCTTGAAGACTCCAAAAGGAAGTTTATTCATTGAGGAGACCTGGGTAACTGTTTTGTTTCAGGGCTGGGATTTGAATGAGAGGAAAGGGAGATTTTGGTTTCATAAAGTTGGAAGAAGCATTGGTGCAGAAAGCCGTCCATGGAGAATGGTAGGGATCAGTAAAAGTCCATTCAGTTGGTGCTTGAGGAAGAATGGAACTAGAGACACTTGAGACGTATGGCAAGCCTAAGAGACGTGTTCTTTTCTTAGGCGCCTCATTATTCAATTTCAGAACAATTTGCAAATCCACTCCGAGCGGAACAAAAGAGGGCATGTTTTTTGGTACTCACCGCAGAGGCGCGTCATGAGGCGCACACGTATATTCCCGTTTGACCTGGAACACGCTGAGTGCGCATAACTAATTTTTCTGGCATGTATGGTCTTTGCGTACACGCAGAATGCGTGCAAGAGCCCGCTTGTAACCACCTGTCTTTCTTTCACCAATTGGGGGTACACTTCAGCTCAGGGCGGATAGTCCTGGTCAGATTTCAGCTGGTGAATTGGTGAGAAAGTGAACAACTAATGCCCGAAAGGATGCTGGATCCGGATCCAGTGCAGAATTTCTCTTGCAAATTGCTGAAAGATAATATATAAATATTCAAAGTGTTACTTCTTTGTGGCCATCTATGCCATCAAGTATTTGCTACCCTCATAAATTGTTGCTAATGTGTCTGCTTAAATGCTGGTTGCTATCCCCACAGCTAATCATTGCCTCATCCCAGGGCTTACTTTACAAGTGTTTTATCTCCAGATGGTGTTGTTAAAATATTGATCCAGATGGGCTAAACTTTGGCTGTACAAATCTCCCCTCCCATAATGGACTTTTTTTTTTCTTTCTAAAAAATGTTGACCTTGGTAGGGCTCCAGAGTATTTTGTCCTGCCTTTCTTATTATCAATGGCTTATGAAGTTCTCAGGTGAGGAATGTAAACAGAGAAGTAAATGAAGTGAGGGGTCTGTCATAAAACATGAGTATGATTCCAGAGAAAATAAATAAAATCCCCTGGGGGTCCCCTCGCCCATAAATTTATCTCCAAATTTTGGGGTCCAATATTTCTTTTGTACCTCCCAGTTGTGCACTTGGATGCAGTCCTAATAGTTTGAGGCGAAGGGAAGAGTCTTTACTGGGTCAAAAATGGACAAGAATCTCAGTACTTGGAAGTAGTCATGGCTTTATCGTCATGAAGATCGTATAGGCCTACATGTATGACCAATCAACATGGACTTTGACTTCCCCTTTACTCTGGTTGATTTCTGGTCTTGATAGAAAACCTGCTTCTTCTCAATTAGTCCCTCCTAAATTTTTGTTTTGTGTCTCAGTCTTTGACAGTCGGCCCCTTTCCATTTCACCTCTGATGGTACTACTCAAAGCTTTGGTTCATTTTCAGTTTTGTCTAAACAATGCCCCATTCAGGTCAAATCACTATAAACTGCCCTTGAAATGCTCAGTTGTTTTTTTTTGGGGGGGGTTGGAAATTTACGACTAGGCCCCACAGATACCCGTTACAATAGTGGAGAATCCCAGATATGCCTAATCGTAAAGTTTAAAATTACTCGTAAAGGTTTTGCTGAATGCTCTATCCATTTGTCTCTTCAGCAGAAGGATTTCTCCTTCCACTGTCAATTTCAATGATAATTAGAGGTGGGGGTCATTATACATTCTCCTGGGCTGCTCTAATTGCTCATGATGTCTGTCTTGTAATGAAAGGAAGTAAGGTAGAGTGTCTTGACCTATACCAGCATAACCATCAGGAGAACAACAATTATGCATAATTAATTGCTTTACTCCTCAGGGATAGAATAGATCCCCTTGCTGGCTTATGGGGACCATACCATTTTATAGGTCAATGCTCCATTTGGTTGAATTGTTATGTATAATGTGTTGCAGATCTGAGGGTTGTTTAGTCACTCAGTGCTTTGGCTGATGCTGGAACTTAAGTAGGCACCTTGTGATTAGCTGGATTTTTGAAATGCATAGTCACTGGTCCAAGCTGTCCATTGTGTCCTTGATAAATACTTTCACTTTCCCCCCCAAAAAACTGGCAGGACAAGCTGTATGATTCCCTGGAAGTGTTGGTAGTCATTGGGGTTGATTTTCAGGCATTTGGTAAACCGGACTAAACATGGACTTTATTTATTGCACGGTATGTACGGTTGCAGATCTTTGCAAGTAAAGTAACAAAGATGGTGCTTTACTTGACTTGAGTAAGAAAGCTGTATCATCAGGTGAACAGAAACAAATCCTAGATTGAATGAAGTCCAGTCTGTGGCTGTGTTTCGTCAAATGTCTTGTGGAACTTGCACCGAATGTGATACTTTTATTTGTCTTGTTGTCATGGTAATCCAAGATTCTGTGTCATCAATTATGAAATGTGAAATTGTGTTTATACATAAGGGAATATCAACTATAACTCCGGATGAAGTAATTTGTTTGGGGTATTTGCATCATGAATTCCATGAAGATGTCGGTGCTAACTTCTTGTTTCCTGTTTTGGTTTTTCTTTGAGCAGACATACCCACCGGTCAGAACCATGCCCCCGCCTAGTCCAGCCAGTAACACCGGCTCAGCGGGCAGTTCAGGCTCTTCCAGTCAGCAACATTCCCCTCACTCCCAGTCCTCGCAGAGTAGTTACGGCAACGACAAACTCAGCAAGACTAACCTGTACATACGAGGCCTTCCCACCCACACAACAGACGAGAACCTGGTCTCCCTCTGTCAGCAGTAAGTTTGCCACATCTTGAATTTGTTCTTCTTGCTGAAATGTATTCTCCTTTTCCTAAGGGTCAATGTTTGGGGTTGTGTCAATGCATTTTTAGTCCTATTTTAAAGTATCCCCAAAGGATGAATGAGCCTAGATATTTTTCAAGGTGCATAATTTATTATCTTGCTGTGGACAATATAGTTTCCCTGTGTCCTTCACTTTTTTTGATCCCTTGGTTTGGCAAAATTTTACGTTTGGTGGAAAATACATTGTGAGATCTAAACAGCCCCCAATCCAACGGGCATCACAGACACGCCCCCGTCATCATGCGTATCATGACGGTTACCGGCAAAGATTTTATAATGTGTGCTTTTCAGAGAAATTGTCTGACTGTTGGAAGGGATCCATCCGTATTAGATACAATAATTGCATTGTGGACTCAGGGAACAAGATCGGAAAGAGCCTTTGCCACTTTCTGTACCACTTCCCAATCCAGAAAGAAGAAATTTAACCCAGCACAGGTCACAAAAAGGGTGGATAGTTTTACATTTAGTTCCAGTACTTCATGGTGTTGGTCCACCCAGTTGAAAAATTTGAATAAAAAAAAGTTCAGGCAAAGATCACTGCACTTACCTGAAAAAGTACAATTCGTCCTTCTGTGTGATGGAAAAATATGGTAAGCAATACTTCCTATTTCATTGTAGAAGGGCACCACAGCGTACTCTAATTGACCAATTTAGGGTGTGTGAAGCTGGTTTGGGCCAGGGATAATATTTCCTTTGGTTGATTTGGTGAAATTGAAGGAGATTACTTCAGCTTTTTAGGGGTTTCTTCTATAGAGGTGATTCCATTAGTGGGATTTTCTGCATCGGTTAGTGGCTTTGAAGTTGATTTATCAGACTATCGTTGGGCATTCTTTGAGAGGTTTGTTGTAAGTAGGTTCTCTTGGCTGTAAACAGACCACACACACACCTTTTTTAAGCTGAGAAGTTTTATGACCCATCTCTATCCATAATGGATCCAAAACAATTCACCCACATGCAGGGACCTTCCCTTGCTAAATAAATAAAAAGTTCCCCAAAAGCACTTGAAAGACCGGAGATACATTCACTTTGACCTTGACAAAACCGTTCATTCTCCTGTTTAAGACATGTGGAAAATTTGTTTCTGTCTCGTCACATTTCTCACACGTACATGTTGCATAATGCAAGCATTGGTTTCACTTTCAGTTTAATACATTTCAGTTCAAATGGTGGAAACAGTTCAAATCTAACTTTCAGAGAAATAGTCGTTTTTAATCTTTCTTACTTGTTTGATTTTCGGCTTCAAATTAAATCATCAAGTTTTAAGAAAGCAAGTTATTGTGCATGTTACTTTTGAAATTTGAAAAGCCATTCCTAGGTTAAAAAGAGGGAATAAAAATGTGCTTGGCCGGTCTTAAACATGGGTTTAAGACCGGCTAAGGAGAATGGGTGTGACTAATGCCCAAGCCGTAGGTGAGGACATTATCAGCATTCAGTCTCCTGAGCCCGTCTTAAACGTAAGACTGGCCAAGTGCTTATTGATTCCCATTCACAAATACTTTTTTTAGTTAGAGAGACAGATTTTGAACAATCTTGTTCTAGAATTTTACTTTCATTTTTCCGAACACCCCCATCCATTTTATTTTATGGTTGTCCAAATAATCTCCTTATATGGACCTTGGTACATGCATGGCGAGCCACGTGCACACAGACTCCTAACCAATCAGAATCAATTAAACTGTCTCGTATCCAGGTGCCAGTGCGTGATTTACAGAGTGGATATTATGACTTCTCAGTGGGCATTATCAAATGAAAATACACAGTCAAGTTGCACGTTGTTGACTAAAGAGACTGTCTGAGTTATTTTTGAATGACCTTGCACATTAACTTTCACTTTTAAGAATTTTCCAACCAGAACTTCTACCTCAAATAACTTTAGGGAACCTCTCAAAATGACCATGTATAACCTTTTCGATCATATTGCTTAATTGGGACCTGTTAAACCATTTAAACTGTGATAAGCACAGCTGGAGCCACCTGATCTCCCTGATTTTCAAATGCCCCAATCTCCCAATCATCTACTCCGATCAGAACCTCAGGTGGTTCATACATGCCACCTGACCGCTGATTGCTAATCGAGTTCACAAACCAGCCTTTAGGGAATGTTTACAGGAGTTGCTCAACACTCAACAGAAGATTCTTATCATGTGACTTTGAGTTACTGAGTTTGAAAAACAAATCTCTACAGAGATGTTCCTGCAGTGGCTGATCAGAGTAAATTCTGGAGGTTTAGAAGCAAAAGATATTTCCAAGCAAGTAGGCTAACAAAATGACAAGCAGGTAAGGCAATACTTCAGGAGAAAATGTGAAGATGTGTAAAGATTTGCATAAATTTATATTACAAAAAGTAAATTTGTAGACTTTGGACAATATCCATCACGAGTCATTTGTTGTCAAACCTATGATCAAGTCAATGATTATGTTAGGCACCTCATTCTTTCTTTTGCTGTAACTACAGACAAGGATGAGTCAAATTGAACAATCTTACACATTTCAGCACTCAAACAGTTATCAGGGAACTTACTAATAATTTCATGCAGTATCTTGATTTTCATCACTGAACTCCAACTGTTTTTCCTGCAACAATCTTAAATACTAAATCTAATTCTAAGCCCTGTCTGGGGTCCATCGTTGGTTATCTGAATCATCTTACTGCCAGGAATTACCCCCCCCACCACAGTTGATCCTCTCTTCCCAATCCTACAACAGCCAAGCTGCCAAATGTGTAAATATCTCCAGTAGTCATCTATGAAGCCACCTGCTACCCTAAAGAACCAACTTCAAGAAAACAAAAAGGAAAAAAAATGGTCTTCGGAGATAGCAATCCCATGAATTAGTAATGCCCAAATGTCTCAAGAAGAATGCACCTGATACGAGACGTGGCAAGTGTGTCTCTGCCGCCTTTGACCCTAAGCCTACGGTCTTACACCAAGCATGAAGCCAGAAAATGATCTTCCAGACAACATTTACGCAAGGGAACCTGATGCAAATAGTCAGTAGTTGGTAATGGGCATCAAAACCTTGATGGGATTGTGAGCAAAGTAGTCTGGTACTGGCAAATGCTATCTTGATGAAAACTTGTGTGTGTGTGTGTGTGTGGGGGGGTTCGTTTAAGGGTTTGCTTTAATGCTCACAACGAAAACTCTTTTGAAGAAGTTGTTTGGAGGTTCTTTTGGTTGTTGTTTCCCTGTTTAAGCTTAGAGACATGCTAATCACTCTGCAGTTGGTATCCAGCCCAAAGCACCATGTGATAATGAATTGCTTCTGACTGCAGTGTTATATTGGAGTCTATTACAAGTCCTTGCAGGTCCACCACGAGTCCACCACAAGTCCACAAGTCCATCACAAGTCCACCACAACTCATTCAGTCTGATGCCAATTTACAAGCAAATGAAGCATTCTTTTGTCATTGTTCGCCCTCATGCCAAAGACTGGACTTGTGAAGGGACTTGTGACTGGACTTGTGAAGGGACTTGTGACTGGACTTGTGAAGGGACTTGTGACTGGACTTGTGAAGGGACTTGTGACTGGACTTGTGAAGGGACTTGTGACTGGACTTGTGAAGGGACTTGTGACTGGACCTGTGATGGATTCGAATACAACACTGTGTGATTGGTTCTCATCTGAATTTTGCTAAGCAAAATGAAAGGTATTTAAGCATTAATTTTTGTTACCCAGTGCACAGAAGGGGTATTGATATTTAGGATATGCCATGTTGTGGATTTTCGTGGGGGAAAAAGGATGGACTGTTTTATTCAGTTACGAATCATAATGCAGAGGTCCCATTAGGATGATACCTCGATATGGCGTAATGACTTGGCTTGATGCTGTAATGCTGTGGTGCTGTTTTGATTGGCATGATGACAGGGAATCTATTTCACTGAGACACAGGTGCGTGGCTTCCAGTTCCTGGGAGATGTAGATGACGTATCTCTCTCCTGAATTAAAAGAGATGAGGCTGTTTGCACTCATTTCACACCCTACTTCATTTGATGGGAGGCAGGGCACTTTTAGACTGGTACCAGTACGTTTACATGCCATGATCAACAGTACTGCCTTGTCTAATTGGTAATCTCTAGTAATATATCTTGCTTATGGACATCAATACCCCGGCAAGGTTCAAAATCAAATACTCAGAATCTTGTTCTACAAATCCTTGAAAACCGGAGGCAGACATTGCCAGCAGAAAGTGTTTGGACAGCGTTGGAAGCCTTGTCAACTTTCAGCTCAACCTGAAGGTGTGAATGCTTCCTGTAAAAGGGCTCGCTTATGGAGACCTACATCTCTGGCAGACTTGGAAAGCCTGCATTGAAGAATTTCATTCTTGAAGAGGAGCGACTGGTGGCTTATGTGCATTGATGTGTAACGGCCATCAGTTTCCTGGCAAATTCCAGCATTTGGCGCTCATCAAAATTCCAGCCGACTCCAATCTAATAAACCCAGGAGACCGAGCTGCAACTCATCTCATTATCTTGGGCATGGGATTGTGAGTATCTATCAGTTGCAGGGAAAGATGCCAAAAAGTGCTGTTGCGCTTCATTAGGTCAGAGCGAGAAGACGATGCAGTAAAGAAAACCAAGACTGTGTCAAGCTAATGGCTCATTGAGGGGATCAAATCCCATCCCAAAACAGATTCCACTTCAGACAGAAAAGTCGTGCAGAGATCAAGTTGTTTATGTCTGGATTCCCCTGTTTATGAGTGGGTTTCTGGAAATGTGGACAGAACTGTTATACAAGTCTGGACAGGGCTTGTCTCTTCTTCTAAATTCCCTGATTAAAACATGAACCTACATATATGCATTAACTAGATTGAGAAGCCTGCCAGCATCAAGATGTTTCGGTTATGTTTGAACTGGGCTTCCAGAACTATGGCAGCCTTTGCAACATTTACACATCTCCAGGGTACAAGATCCGTATCACACATGCAATCAGCCACTGTAGTCTGATGTAGAGGATGGGTGTCTTGTCTGCATCGTTTCCCTGCTCTGGATCGCCCCTTTGATTGGAGTTTAATGCTCTCCCATCAAGTCCAGTCAATTTCCCTCTTCCTCTTGTCACATATCAAAGGTCACAGCGTCAAATGTTAACCAAAGGTTTCAACTATGCTCGTCCAGCGATTAGTCGGCCAAATGTTGGCCAAGTCCCCTCTTTCGTCTCGAGGGGAATGCTTATTGAGGGCCCAGAGAGTAAACCGAGTCCTTCAAAAATTCATAGGCTCCAGAAAGTTCTTCAAACATTTTGGGCTTTAAAATATTGTGATTATGATAATATAGAGCCCTTTACATGTATAAAATCTTGTGTGTTTGTTGGTCGAAGAAAGATTTTTTCCTGTATTTAAAAAAGAGCATGCTGATGACAAATCATAAAAGGGTTAATTGTATTACATTTGAGAGGAAAATAGTTTGTTACAGAGGCAGTGGGACAAGTTTATATATCTTGAATCAAATAAAATCAATGAATATACTCCATATGAAAGATTGATGAATTTATATTATTGCTGAAAGAAAAAAAGTACAGATACCAAATGGATGCCGAGTGTTTTCTGTGATGCGGTACTTGTAAGATGACTGACTGTCCTTTACTTGACATCATAAATTCAGGGCAGCAGAAAGCATCCCGAAAAGAAGTTGGAGAGAACATGATAAATGTGATAATGATTGAAATACTTTTGCGTCATAAATTCCAGTCAGCGCTATTGGGAATAACAACCAACCAGAAGCAATTACAACCTGAGAGAATGCACTAACTGGCCTGCCTGACAATGGCTTTAATTACTTTTGCTATGGATGGCTGCATCACCTGAACGCATATGCACAGATGGGATTCTCTTGCCTTTTAGATGTTCTGCCATCCAACTCGGCAATCACCTGAACGCATATGCACAGATGGGATTCTCTTGCCTTTAAGATGTGCTGCCATCCAACTCGGCAATCACAAGCCGTTACATTGCGGATATATCATCAGCGATGCGTGTCCCAGCCACTTCCTGCGGCCACACGCTCATCTTCAGCGTTAAAACGTGTCTTCAGTCTGTTATGCTAAAGAGGCGCATCTCAAAGAGGCAATTTTGTCATCTTGAGTGGTGCTACTCTGCACATTGGGTCTGCGCAGGAACTGCAGAGGGCGCTGCTAGGCTTTTTACTATTATGTCCTGAGGAGCACCATTGCACGAGAAGGATTGGTCCGCAGGTGCAAACATGCACAGTGAACCGTGTCGGTATTTGGCATTCGCCTGTTTATTCAATGACATAAAATGATAAAATACTATTCATTTCTGGGTCATTTCGAAGTTGATTCTAGTGATGGCAACTTAGTCTGGTGACCTCAGTGGACGGACACAATGCTGATGTATAATGATTGTCATAGCTTTTGAAATTGCCACTGTTGTGATAATTATGCATGACTGATCATTGTAAGGAAATGGAGGTCTATTATGAAGGGTCTGGTGCCATGAAACCAATGCTTTGTCAACATAACCTTTCATCGTGGCTTATTAATCCCAAGTTCACCACGATGGCTGGTTAGATTCAAGTCTGTGGAGCCCAGGCATAATTACTGTGTTTTAAAGCATTTGGTGTTGCAGTTTTGGTCATGGGGATCTATTGCACGGTGTTTGCACTTAAGGTGGTGTGGGTACAAACAGAGAGAATTATATCTTTGAATTGAGAAGCAGCAAACAACGGAAGAAAGAAAGGATCGCTGTTGGATTTCCATTGCTGTTTTAAAAACTTAAATGCAACCAAATTGTCCGTCTGTTTTTATGGGGAGGGGGTTGATGACATCAAGCTCAGCAAAGAGCTAAGTCACTTGGCCTCCCCCGTCCCTAACGTGTACTCTGCAGTCTTCCCTGTTAATTAACATCCATTCTGACCAAAATCCTGTTGAAACCCTGCACGCTATCGGAATGAAACAAAAACCCGATGTTGAGCGTCCTCTAATAATATTGCCTCATGCAGTGTCCCGAGCACCCCCCCATCAATAATGTATCTGAGTCTCGTCTGGCTGACTGCAAGTAAACCCCCCCCCTCCTCACGAAGGGAAGGATTGAGACGCGAGAGGTTAAGATGCGATGCTCGAGGGGTGTTGCGATCCCTCGTTAAGAAAAATTCTGTTGAGGAGTTAACTGGGCTTTGCCAAATGCTTGGGGCATACCCACGACGAGGCTGGGTGAAGTGTAGGGATAGGAGCTTGTTGAATATGCGCACAGCGGGCGACGCTTTGCTTGCAGGCCAGACAAGTATATGTACACGTATTGCACGCTGTCGGTATCCGGGGAGTGTCAGTGTGAGACATTTATGAGAATACTATTATAATGCAATGTCGTCAAGGTTGTAGCATAGCGTGCTAGCATGAGCTGGATCATTGTTGATGTCTCTGAAATTTTTCAACCGAGGGGTCCACTGCCAAACCATTTTTTTTTGGTTGGTATCCAGTGCAGACGTGCAGTCTCTCTGATAGAAGTGTGAGAATGGTGTGTGTTCTGAATGAAACTGGATTGTTTTTTTTCTGTCCCTTTGAAATGATCTTGTAGAGTTGACAAGAATAATTGAGGAAATGTGTCTTAGCTGCTTCCTTTGTTGAATTTGTCTCCGAGCTTGCTGATATATATTGACGAGGGAGATTTTAAAACAAAACACTGAATATTAAGAGTCTGGAATAATGTTGTACATTCTTTCCAAGAAATATATTCAGATTAAAATTCAATCATGCATTCAGAGTTTTGTATTTTTTGGGGGGGGCCTCATTTGGATTATGGATTTTGGAAGCCTTCAACACCATTGGTCCGTTTTCTCCAGGTTGCATAATGTACAGGGCGAGCCGAGATCAGCGTAAGCTACACTGAGAGGCTCTTTATTACCCGTAGCCCAAGAGGGACTAGACGGTGCAAGTCCCCAAGGGACAGTCTGGCGACTCTTCATTCAATTGATGGTGTGCTGTCACTCTCACAGGGTACCGTCCCAATGCGCCACAGCAGCACCTGATGAACCACACGGCCATTATTTGTCCTTTTCTCTTTACATCTAAGGGTCATTTGTACGAGGTGTCTTGTTTTTTTTCCCCAAAGATGCAGTCACTTCCTCTCCCCAGTGCCCTGCCGATTTCAGAGGTGGGGCATTGGAGACCAGGATCAGGAAGGGCTGGCAGATGATTCTACCGTGGGGGAAGGAGGGGAAGGGTAGCGTGACATACTGGCCAGATGCAGACATTACATCAATTCATTTTGTATAGCAGGAGGCTGGGTGCAGAGGATATAAGCTGGCAGAATGAAAATCTCTGATCAAGGTAGAAGTGCCTGTTACTGCATGTGAAATTGGCCTGGTTTTTGTTAATTTCACTGCTCGCATTTTGCTTCTTTTCCGGTCAGTATTGGTAACTGGTAGCTTGTGGCACACCTTCTGTGGAAGTGTTCAGAATATGTCCTCCATTTTTGTGTAAATACCAAGCCATACACAGCGTCCCAACAGTCGACTGCCTTGCATATGAGTAATCATCATTCATATGCATAGGAGACTGTCCGATATTCTTTGAGCTGAAATAATGGGATTTTTTACAGCACCCATTTTCACCCGTACCTCTGCAGCCGTGATCAGTATGCCTTCCCCCTCTCGTTTCAGAAGAGCAACTATCGATTGCTCGCTCCAACCGATAAAGTCGTCTCGCTTCAACCAATAAAAGCGACACTCTAGTAAAAACACACACACATGCTGCCTGGGGGGGGGGGAAGCCTCAGAATGTTCCAGACTTTAAGTGGATCCTAGACAGGGTTTTATCATAAAGGCCTGTCAGACTTTGTTCATCTTCCAGACATAAACACACCACATCCCCCCCCATCTTCTGTTTTTCACTCGCCATATTCTTTCCATCAACCGACTCAAAAACTGTTGCGTGGAATTTTAAAATAATGTTTGGTTCTGCCTTGGAATGGAAAATGGCACTGTGTGGAGAGGTGAGCCAAAATTAGGGCAACTGCTTGAAACTGACGTCCCTTTCAATCAAGTCGGTCTGGCTTCTCTTGCTGTTAGAATTTTAAACAAGCTATGTTCAAACCCGACGTGTACATTTATATGCACATAATGATTCCCTGGTGCTTATAGAATGCAGGAAATGTATTCAAGGGAGTCAGGATTTATTCTGTTTTGTTAACATGTCACCGAACTGGCTGAGTTATTTTAGTTGGGGTAGTTTTTCTGTCTAAAAGCAGTAAGTCCCTAGAATGAAAGGAAATTTATTCAAGAGGATCCCAGGAGTATCTTTTCGTCTGGAAATGTTTCCGGAGTGCTGGACCTACATGTGTACCAGTCCCTTTGGATACGTGCATTGGAGTGACACCGTTAGGATAAGCTATATTATGTCTTCGTAGGATTTTCAATTTGGATAAGATCAGCATCCTGATGGACCTTTTCATCATTTCCTTGTTTGCATACAAGGTGTGTGCTCTGTGTGTTGGATCCTGGACATACCGTGTACGTCTATCCGACATCTGGAAAAAGTTGGAACTACTGTTACGGAAAATTGTACAACTTGAAAGTGTTATTGCTTCGTTATGTTGCTTGAGTTTTAGTAATTTTGGCAGGGAGAAGAGGAGAGAGAGAGTTCAACTTCTTTTGCCCTCTTGAAATTTTGGCTAATGGTGCCCAGGACACAATGCCTAGCCTTCACCCATCTGTTCTGTTGTGTTGTGGTGTCATTCACAGTGCTGGCACACAACCTGTTAACCCCACCCCCACCCAGCCTTCATCACTGACCTCAGTTCTGTCAGAAAGAACTGACTCAAGAGACTGAAGGCTTGCCTTGTAATAATGGACTTCTCAGGGTGACTGGGACGAAAGGAGCTCTGCCAAATTAACGGGCAGGGAGGGACCCTTACACCCCAGGCCTGAAATGGGGACATTTCACGCACCAGCCAGCATAGAGGCCATCCATTTGTCCATACCAAGCTTGAGTGGGTTTAATACAAAGGATTTCCTCATCCAAGTCAAAGTAAACGGACATTCCACTCCTGCCATAATGGTCTTGTTACAAATTTTACTTGATGGAAGGAGATTTTTATTGGGAGGGGGGGCTGAGGAACTCCAGAGGATGCAACTTGCATTTTAATTGCCACTTGCTAGTTCCTCGGCTAGGCCTGATAATTGATTGACTCAAATTGGAAACTGGCATATCTGGCAGGTGTTACAACATGTTATTGAAAATGGCTCAGTAGAAATTATCTTCTAGTTCAAAAGAGGTTTCTCATTTTTTGGGACGTTAGTGCATCTGCCAGGCTTTTAATTGCTACTTTAGTGTCCATCTTTTGAAATGTTTGTTGTCCACGAGCAAATGCGCTTGGTTTAGTTGACGCATTTGATCAGCATTCGTTGGATGACTGGATACAGCTGCTTTGCGGAAATGAAGAATAAAAGGTTAGAATGGAAGACCAAAGGTATGAAGCCAGCGGTAATTGTGAAGGGGTGTGCAAAGATAGTAGAAATGTCCCTCCAAAGAATCCCGGGTAATTGAATGGGGTATTTTAGGTTCTGAAGTGGAAATGTCATGGTGAATCAGAAAAAAGGGCCCATTGTATGTGCTGGGGCTAAACCCTTGTGGGAGAAATTCATCTCAAACAGCATCATTTGTATAATTAAGCAGGCACTCTATGATTTTCTGCTTGCAATGTTCTATTGAACAGATTTATAAAACCAAAGAACTGTAAGTTTGGAGATGCCCAACATTTGGCTTGGGTACTGGTGGCCCAGCTGGTAGAGAATCAGTTACTGCTACATAGTTTGGGGAGAATTCCATGATCATTCACGTCTTTGGAAGTTTGTTTTGTTTGTTTGTTTTTAATACAAAAAAATGAAAAAAAAAAAACCAAAAACAACAACAACAAACACTACCACAACCCTGGTTTGGCTTAATGTGAATAGTATAAATTTTTCACCCTTAAAAAAAACCTGTTCCACTCGTCAAGCTTACTACATGTATTGGTATAGGGTCTCTCACTACCTGCCCAACTAACCGCGAATCATTCCTCTTCAGAAGACAAATAATTTGGTCTACATTTTCACAGGGTTCTGATCAGTTGGATGAGATGAATTGGGCTTTCAGACATCTTATACTGATGGCTTCGTTCTCTAGCTTAGCATGCACAAACAATGAAACCACTTGCTCAAAGTCTCCCGGATATAAATCTACCTTTTATGACTCAGTCAAGATCACTATGGAAGGTCTGATGGCCTGAAAAAAACCACCCTACATCGGGAGATGTGGGTTGCTTAATCTTTGTGAGAGCTTTTGAAATGTAGAATGAACAACCTTTGCTTATCAAGGGCAATATTTTGAAAGCCAGCCCAGTAATGCATGGAACATATGAAAAATGAATCAAATGCAACTGCTTAGCACCGAAAATATTTGCTCAGCAAGAGCCAGTTACTAGTCACAGTGCCATGTCACATGTACTGCTTGTGACTGGTACTCTGCTCTCTATTGCGTAGTGCATCAATACACGTATGCTGAGCAGTGAAATCATCAAATCTGCTAGATATATTAAACAAGCGATAGAACTTCCTGATGTCTTGCAGCGTTTCCATGGATCAGCTGATTTCATTACTTTTCACTTCTCATATTATTCCATTACAAATTGAAAAACAATGTGCAAAATCTTGTACAGTTGGGAATTTCCTCGGTTTTTGTTTCTGGATTCCTGGTTGCATATTTGTAATAACATGTTCATGCCAGAATTTCAATCTTGTAGAGATTCCTGTTTTCTAGACCTGTGAAGAAGGGAAGTGCATGCATCGCCTATTTTTATTTCCTGGCAAGTAAGCAATTTCAGCCCAGTCTGAAACTAATTTGATTGTTCTCTGCCCCCTTCCATCTCCCTTCAAACAATTTCAGTCATTCAACCTGCCATCTGGCTATTAAATGTACAGGAAATCCTGTGAGCTGCATGACACAAAACTACTCCTCGTTGGAAGCTAGGGCAAAGTGTCCTTCAACAAATTTTGACCCGAGAATTTTTCCTGCATACATTTCAAAAGAAAAAAGTGTGGAATAAGTGCGAGTGATATTTCCGCGTTTCAGTTTTGCTAATATTTGTGCCCTTTTACGTGGGTCAACGTGACTAAAAATAGCTCAAGCTAGGGTGTTTGTTGCCTGGCTCCATCATGGTTCTGTTGTTTACTCAGATAAAGAATTTTGGATTCCATTCTTGGTATCATTTTGAACTTGTTGTTACATGTAATGCAACTCTGCTGTTTGCTGATGAAGGTGAAGAACTGTGTGCTTGAGTAAAGCTGTCAAATTACTTGATCAGAATTCTGCCTGTGTGGAACAACGCAGCCTCTAGTTGGAAGCATTTGCTCTGCAGAATCAGAGGCGGCCATTTTGTCATTTATTTTCATTTTGGGCGAGACAGAAGACACAGCATGGATTCCTGCATTTCACAGCAAAGTTGAGCAAATCAGCGGCCGTCCACAGGTTCAGAAGGATTAGCACCACTTGTTAGAAAAGTGGGTTCACATCCTTAGGCTGGCATTATTGTTCCGTGGGAGGTATTAGGCAAATATTTAACCTCTTGGCTATTGTGTAATATATTTTTTTTCCAACGGAAACCAACACAGGTCTCTGTTCAAGTCAAGGATAACAGCAAGAGCTTCTGAAGAGCCAGAGAGAGAGAAGAAAGAACATTTACAGGGGATTTGGGGTCAGTTTTGGGGGAGGGAACAAAAAGGGAGGATTGTTTGTTCACCAAGTGGTTCTGCTTTCTGGTCCCTTTGCATTTCTATTGAGGGAGTTTAGAAACCAGGAAGAGTTTGGGAATGCTTTTCTGTTGGGTGTTTATTTTTAGGGCTTACAGAAGGGGGATTTTGAAGGATTTTTGCTTGTGTTGGTCCGATGTGCAGCGATCGTAGAGGACCAAGTAGGACTGGAATTCTGTGGGTTGAGTTAAGCTTTCATAAATATGGTGCTGGGTTTAACAGATAGGGCATTGTTAAAGAGTGATGAGGCCTGTGCCCCCCCCCCCCTTGCCAATAAATTTTGTGGCAGGATCGATTCTTGAAGCTTTTTGGGGGAAAAGGGATCATCATAATAAATACAGTGCTGGTGATTGTCATCTGATGTCAACAGTCCCTCCCTCAGCTTGGCGAGTGTCTTCTCCACCCCCAATTAGGTAGTTTGATGGAATCAGCAGTTCTCGACATGGATTACTGTGTTCTGTAGTGTATTGTTATTAACCACATAATCCAGTTTATCATTTGGTCTTGTACATTGGCAATATTTGTATCGTTTTCTTTATTTTAATCAATTTTAGAAAATGAAACACTTGTGTTTGCAGAGACCCTCCCTTTTACCTCTCAGAATTTCAGACGTTAATTTCAAAGGGGAATGATTTGTAAACAGTCCACACTAGTTGTCTTTTCAATGTAATTACCTGGTTTTCTTGACGGTATTATTGCAGGCCACTACCTCACTGCCTTGAAAAAGAGCTCCCTGGGTATCAAAGAGCAATTACCACACAAAAGAACAAGTTCTGAATGACCCCAATTTACCATCTCACTTTCACTTCTCTAATTACTTCCTAGCTTTTGTGGAGGTGGGGGGGGGGCAGGGTGACGGGTTTCCTTACAGCTTATGTTTCTCATTGCAGCAACAGGTGCCAGACTGGGTTGCCTGGTGATGCACTTCAGTAAGCTAATAACGGGGGACATTGAAAAGGGTCATCGACTTGACTTGAAGGTTGCTAGAACTCAGAAAGCTTAAGATCTTTAAAGATCCTGGTCCTGTGTCCATGGTGAAAAGGGTAGATGAATGGATGGAGCACAGGTTGATGTTGTAGCTCCCTCAACCTTCTTGTCAGGTACAGTAACCTGTGCCTGTGGTGAGGCAAAACAGCCACAGATGCAGGGTTAGGGTTAGGGGTAGGGAGTCGTATGTTTTCTGCATTTATACACTGTTCAGTTTCACACACTAACCTTTTCTGCTTGTCTGTTGTGTCAAACTTAATGTAAAGTAGATGTTTTTGTCCTCCATCTGAAGTTAACATCACCTGATGGCAAGAGCAACTTTGTCACTGCTTAAGGGCTGGTCTTGATAATGGAAGCTTTCTTTGCCTTGGTTTACTTTGCCTTTGGAGAGTTCCTGGTGTGGCATTGTTTGTTTGGCGGTTGATGTTTTTCGGTGGGGGATCTAGACTAGTAAACTAGTGAACAGATTCATGATAGCGTTGTTTTAGTCTAAAATATAATGAAAGGATGGCACAAACAGTTCGCTTACTCTGGTCACATTGTTTGATTTCATAGTTCCTCCTTTGATTAGTTAATAAATAGCAGACTGTTAATCCTTTGAATTTATAACCATTGTTTGGTGTCACTTTGCAATTTCTACAATCAAACATTTCCATCCGGTTTAATCATAGTCAAACATCATCACCAAGCACGGTCCTTTGATCAGAGAATTTGAAGTTTCAAGGTTTCAACCTTGGAAGAAGAATTTAAAGAGGGGAAAAGAAGTTGCTGACAGTTTTGTCCTGTGATGAAACCCCCCTGGAGCTCTGATCAGGACACCCCATCCATGTGTTGGATGCAATCAAAAGGCATTGAATACCTGCCTTCAGTAAGCCATCCCGTCCTGGCCAAAGCAAATGTGAAAGTTATTTCTCTGAACAGTTTGTTAAAGGGAGTGTACTTGGTACAGTGATTTGTTGCTTCCTGAAGTAGCTCAAAATTTGTGGCTAAAAGTTTGTGTAGTTATTGTTTCATGAAGCATGGAGCTCAGGAGAGAAAGTGCTGTTACTCCCTGTGCTTGGGCGGCTTCCTTTGAATGCCTCTTCCTGTATTTGCTGCTCCATTTCGCTTCATGATTTAAGTCCATTTACGAACAGTATTTAGTAGGCCTATGGGGACAAAAAAACACAATGGAATGTTATTTTTCTTAGCTGAGTGTGCAGAATGGGTGCTGCAGAGCAGCTTGGAACATTGACAGAGTGGGTGGCTGTTAAGCATTGTTAAGAATCAAATAACAAAATCTGAGAAGTTTGATGCGAGTTCTTTCACTATTTTTACTGCTTTTTTATCACATGTAAATAAACCCAAGTGACAATTATTTCAAAATGGACATTGTTTACCTGATATGCCCTAAATTTAATTAGCACATGGTGCCAACTTTATTTTCATTTATATTGTAGTGGAAATCAGTGAGGGCAATTGATGGATGGTTGAAATGGTCGTATAAAGATCTCATATCTTGTTTTCTGAAAGTCGGTCAAATGTAAGTTTTGTGTATTTGAGATCATGTGAAAATAAATAGATCACTTATTTTTGTTCGGATTTTTATGTACAGATGGCTACCTACTCTGCATGTTTTCAACTGGTATCTTTTCAAAGTAGCCGTGCTGTTGTTCCTTGCACCAACAGAAAAGCTTCAAAGCCTGTACCCCTCCAAAAAGTTTGAGGGCTTTTGTCAGAACATAATCCCCATTTCTTTCTTCAAAACTCGGGGATCAACATTCCAAGCCTTTGAAAAGAAAACAGCAGGACCAATCTGGGGCGACTGCACACAGATTTATTCCTTCAGCCTGCTTCACAGCCAGTTGTGATCGGTCTTCCTGATCTTAAAGTGGCACTCTTGTTTGCAAAATTATTCCCCAAATTCATGTAAAGGTATTGTAGGCATTTACTAACTGTTAGCAAGTGTGATGCATTGACTTGTTGGTGGTTTTCTCAGGTTCGAATCCTAAGAATTTTAAAGTTGCACTCTGTCTAGGAAGCGATATTTAAAATACTGATATTTTAAAATGTGAAGTGCATAATTGTTCAAATGGAAAACGGGGAGTCCTTATTTTTGACTTCACCCTCAGTGGTGAAGTCTGGAGATTGAAGAAACAAGTACATGTATATAACCTTATTCCAGCGATTCTGCAGCTCCCCCAAATGGGTGTCAGTCCTAGTTTTTAGAAAACAGCTTAAGGGAGGAATGTGAGTCAGTGAGAGCCAGTGGCTACTGTGGCCTCTGATATGACAGTTTGGTTGGTAACCTGCACACGTCTCTGCTTACAGCGTACCAAGGAAGCTTGTCCCATCTGCACTTTTCTAATGGATAAAGATGAATTTTGCCTTCAGCCATGACACCTTTAACCCCCAAACTTGCGGCAGAGATCACAAAGAGTACGGAAAGGGAACAAGGGGGAAAAAAAGAAGAAGTGCATGCCAGGAGTTTGTTTGCAAGGCGCATACAAGATTATTATGGCAAACCCTGGCTTGATCTTATGTGATGAGCCTCATGAGTTGTGTGTATGGAGATGATGAGAGATTTGGTCAGATAGGTGAGAAGTCATTCATCAAACACTGGGAAGACTGGAAGGAGGAATACATTTACATGACAGTTTATGCTGCTGGCTGTTTCAAGAGTGAGCCTGAGCTGAAGCTATAAAAGGAAAGAAAGTTTAGGGCCTGGCTGGAAAGAAAAATGGTTTCTTGGGCCTCGCTTGAATTTTGGATTCTGTCTTTGTAGTTTGTGCCCTGTGCTGTATGACGTTACAGGTGAGTTGCCCTGTAGTTTATATGAAGTTCATGTGTACGCTTGATGAAAAGTTCACAAAAACCTGAACCCTAGACAAGGCATTATCCAACCCCAAGAAAAACACAATGTGCCCTGTTCAATAGAACTAAATTTACCCCACTTCAGCCCTGGCCTGGCCCAATTCAGAAAATACCTATTGCAGCCCGAGCCAACGAACCAAGGTAAGATCACCTGGCTGAGGCTGTGTTTCATGACCTAACAACCCACTCCATGACTTGATCCTCCCATGATCCTCCAAGGAGAAACATCATTTCAAATTGTCATGGCCTGGGTCCCTCTTCCCCTTTGTTCTGAAAATAGAAAATCAGTGGCTGAGATTGGTGTAAAGGGGGTTCATCCTCCGGGCAGAATAGAGGGGGCCCATGGAATCCAGCCCTGAAATTTGGAGGGGGGTTGGATTAAAATCAGATTGAGGACTGGGATTGAGCCCCCAGGGGTATAAAGGAAGGTACCTGGGAAATTCCAGAGAGGTCTAGCCAGGGTGTAGAGAGGTTAGGGTTTCAGGGGAGGGGCCGAATTGTTGGAAAGTGCAGAAAACTGCCTTGACTGACCATATTTTTATATACTTAACAAACTTCAGAATTTTGAATTCTGTCTTGAATTTATGGGTAGTAATGGTAGACACCATGGTTTCAATCTTCAAGTTGGTGAATTGTAGCATTACTTTGGTAGTTTTTTCTAATCATGTATTTTTTTTACGTTGAAATTTTATCTTTTCAATATTCATGTAAGATAGGTTCCTATGCACTCTTGGAACTAAATGAGTTCTAATGTACACGGTCAAAGACAGACATATTTTCCTCCTGAAGGAAATTCTTGACTTTTGTGGTGTACCAGATCAAGACAGTGAGTTTTGGTGCTAAAGCTAGGGTCTGAAGGTCCAAAGTTGAAGAGATACATGTAGGTGTATCTCTCATCTTCGAGGAGCTAGGCAAGTTGTGTTAAAATGTGAAGAGCTAGCTCCGTGTGTGAGCAGTGGAAGAGTGAAGCGGACCAGAGAAACCAAAGTTAAATCCTTCATAATAAGAACCTGGGTTGTGCAAATCCATTTTTGCGGAGTATTTAAAGACTCTGAGGGCCATAATTTAAATGATATTAGCATTCTGCCCCAAGCAAGAGCAGGGGTACAGCTCAGTTCTGTGATCCATGACCCTCAGCTCAGTGGCAACAAAAATTCACACCGATGTTACCTGCCCGTTTGTCAAGTCATAAACTAAACTGACACGGTGAGAATTCTGGCACCTTCTGGGGGCCGAGTAGACCTTCTGGGGACCAAGTAGACCGTTGAATGAGTCTGCTGCATTCTTTGCTCACTCGGTTGCCTTTATTACTCAAGTTGGGATATTGTGGAATTACAGATGACCTACTACTCCTGTGTTAAATTATGCATTTGGGGGGGGGGGGGCAGTATGCAGTATTTGTATATTATGCCATTTAATCTAAAGACACTGTTAATTAAATTAAGACTATTCTTCATTTTTCTTTCACTGGCGAAAACTGTTTCCAAAATTCACACTCCGTAAAAATGCCACTCTTTTTTTAGATGAATGAATATCAAGAAAACAAAAAATTGTGATCTTGACACTATGCTTGTCATGTTCATGCTGCAATAAAGGTGCTGCAACATTCGTCCCTCCTCCCCCCAAAAAAACAATTCACAAAGAATTGTATGATTTGAAGTGTGCTTCCCTAACAAATCTGCCCAATGCAGACCTCAGCAATGTACCATGTTGTGGTTTATAGTAAGTCCTCTTGGGGTGTAAACCTACCCCCTTGGCCCTTGCCTGGACTGTGAGCCCACACAGCGTGAGTAATATTTTCTCGATGGGAATATTTCCAGCCTGCGTGAGGTCATTGCCCTGTTTTTGTACCCCTGGGGTACAAATCTTTTGCTTGAGAGAAAGAGCTTTCAAATCAGAACTTAACGGTTCCCATGGATAACCTCAGTAGCCATGACATACATGTAGTCTGATGTGTAACTTCAGAGATACACGTAGGAATGTACACTGATAAGAAATTGAGATTTTGTTTTAGTGTTTTTATATGTACTGAATCTTCAAAGTTCAAAATTATGTCAGGAATGTGTGTATATTTGCATTTTCTTTTAGGAAACTGTGGTTAAGAATGGCAGTGTTCTTTTTTTTATTGGTATATATCAAACCGTGGTTTGTAAATATGCCCTTGTTTTTTGTTTGAAGGGCTGTAGTTTTTTGTGTTGGTAACCCAGTTTGGGAACTGCAAATTATATGTATGTCAGTGGTTGATGCATTCAGAAATAAACGGGTGAAATTCTGATGAGTGTTTTGGTGATTTTCAGTATTGGGCAAGGAGTTGATCCATCAAAGCTCACGGAAAAGTCCTTTGGTGCATGAAGAAAGCTTTGAGTTTGAGAAAAGTAGAAATAACTTTTATTCAGGAGTCGTCTGTCAGTTTTGATGGGAAATTACAGTAACACCATGTCTGGTAAAATCTTCAATAATCACTGGCATTTGTTTCTGTCTCTCTATTTTGCTTGTAGTTATGGAAAAATTATTTCAACCAAGGCAATAATGGATAAACAAACGAACAAATGTAAAGGTGAGTACATCTTGGGGATTGGAGGTCATTTTGAATTAAATTTTTGGTCAAAGTAATTGAGAATTGAGCATTGTGCTATTAAATAACTTCATCCTGTTCAATTATAGTCACACTTTGGGATTTCTGACATGACCAAGAGGGGATTTCCTGAGCATATGATTATATCTTTGACTTTTTCTGTTATACACTTGATGCTTTTTACATTGCAAATTGGCTGGCTGTCAAATTTGAATTGCAGAGTGAAAGACAGATGGTTGGGCTTGGATTAAGTAATTCAATACCAACCTGATGCATATGTACAGATATGGGTTTTAGTAATTGTATGTTATTAACTGAAATTAATATACTAAACTGAGATACTTTTCCCGTGAAGTTATGGAAGATCGTTAATCCTTCAGTTATAGCCATGTCTGTTTTGTCCCCTCTCTCTGCTCATTCTCCAGGTTACGGTTTTGTAGATTTTGACTCGGCTGCAGCGGCACAGAAGGCTGTAGTAGCGCTACAAAGCCAAGGCATCCTAGCTCAAATGGCCAAGGTAAGGGGACAAGTTTTGGAGGTTCAATTAATCCTCCCCCCTCCCAAGTGTCAGGTCCAGATGATTAATCCTTTACTTCCATCCATAGCAAGGTGACAGTTTTCATATTTCACCAGAAAGATCTCTTGGCAAAACCTAGGCCTTTCCTCCTTTATCATTTTGATGTAACAAAGAAAATACCGAGGGGTGCATGCACTGATTTTAAATGGCCTAGTTTTCCTCTTAGCCCTGTTGTGTACCTTTGAGGTCACATCTGCACAATACAACAATTCTCAAAGAGCGTGCTTGTCTTGTGACTGACTGAAGTTTTGCCGACAGGTCAGATTGCCGATGAATAGATCTTTGTAGCCTTTTTTTTCTGTCAAAGCCCTTTGAATACACATAACAGCCCTGCATTTTGGAGAATGAATTCAAACCAGGAAATGTCAGTGTAAATCAAGCCAGAGAGATCTGTCAACATTTGTTCTCTGAACTTTCCAAATGCCAATGATTTGGGGGAAAAATTTCTCTTATGAAAAAAAGCTTAAATTAATTTTCAAGTGGAAAAAAAAACCGACTGACTTTTCTTATGTGACCTTCAGTTTGAACTTCAAAGTTGCTCTTAGTGAGAAGTTGAGATTTTGTTTCATTATACAGATTAAATCAGAGAAATTTATTACCAAGATACCTACAAAGGCATAAAGGTTTTTAGAAAGGGTGCTAAGAAAAAAAACTTGCAGAGTGTTGTAGAGAGGTTAGTGTTATTTTGGAAATCCTGGATTCACTTCCCCATTCAGTGGAAAGAACAAAACATTCCACAACATCTTTGTGGTTTCATTTTGTTCCCAACCTTTCAAAATAAGCAGCTGTGATAGCCCACAACAGTGATATAAAATCCTTGTTTTAACAGGCTTTTCCTTCACAGGGAAGTGGTTTTGAGTTGTCCCATTCCTGACTGGGACATTTGATCCATAAATTTATAAGCAGAAATAGCAGATAGCATTCCCACCCTTGGGGGGAAACAAGTGATACGTTATATCTTTGTCCACATTCCTAGACAACATGCTCACATTTGTTTCTAGAATTTCAACCTGAAATGTTCAACAAATGGAATGAAAGAAAGTACCACAAATGCATAAGAAAGAAGTTGTTTTATCAATACTTGGAAATGTTTGTGCATTCCATACCTCCAGTAAATACCAACTAGTTCAAACACATTGGTTGCAAGTTCTGAGACAATAAATGCTAAGTTCAGGTCCACTGGGTGAGTGTAGGGTTATTCTTCCAGAGGATGTGGTTAGATTTTTTTTGTACTTTGTCAATTTTATTGCTGTTGCTCTAAAATATCCTCAAATAGCAAAGGTTACAGAGGGTGGAATTTTGTAGTATGAGGCAATTCAGGCCAGCTGTCAAGGGTTCTTTTGAATTTGAAAATGAAAGAAAAAAAAGTGGACAACTTTGCAGTCTGCCATTTTGAATTGGCCTGCTTGCAAGCAGGCAATTTTGCGCAAACGTGTGGAAAAGAAGGGTCAGAAGAAGTCGGTCAACTTGGCAACAGACAACCATGAACCGTCCAGAAACACAGATAATGTAAGCCTCAGTGAAAGCCTTTCTGTTGGATCAAATTCATTTCCTCGTTGAATTGGATGAACCCTCTTGTTGATCAACTTTGCTTTCTGGAGAGGAAGGGTGATTTGTGTTTCAAACGAAGGCCAAGTGTTTGATTGACAAGCCTTACTTGACTTGCCTGCCTTGCCCTCAACAAGAAATATGTGCAAGTTGGACATTCAATTTACATTTGGGTGTGGGTCACCAGTCGGGCATATTCTCAGTTTCTGCATTTCAATGCCAACCATTTCTTGGTCCTGGAATATTTTTTGTCACGCTTACAGTTTTTAAGTCTCTACTTTCTGAAATGAATGAAGGCCATTATTTAATCTCTGTCTGACCAAATTTCAAAGCTTCAAATTAATCTATCACCAAAGTTGGTAGGTCCGCAGGTCAAGCCTATAGAATTCTTAACAGGAAGAACTTCACATACTGACAACCAGCCAAGTTTTTCATAATCTCTAGGGTAATTCAGCTGGTAACCTAGCCAAGAAACCCCACGGACTTGTTGGTCCTTGTTCCTTCTCTAAGCCCGGGCGATTGAATGCTGTTGCCAAATAAACGGAAATAATTTCGAGCTTTTTCCCCTTTCTACAGTGAATGTCTCTCTGACCACAATACCATCTGACAGGTCGCCTTGAGGAATTACTTTTATTGTGTTCATGATCATTATGTATATCCGGGTGAGAGGTTTTTCATTCTGGGTCTGCCGTCTGTAGAAGGGGCTCTCCCTGTCAAAACCCCCAGAAGGAAATAAAACCCAATTGTTTGGACTGAAACATGCCAGTAGAGTCACAGGATTGGGAAAAAATAGTTTGTATGGCAAAAACTTTCCACCACTCCAGCCTTTTTCCGTTTAAAAGCATCATTTATAATCCAGTGTAATGACAGATTATCCTCCCTGTTTAACTCCTGTTGTCTGCAGAATGTTTGGTTGCCCAGTGGTTCTTGAGATCTCTTCAGCGGTCATGACACTTTGTCAGACAATTCTCAAGATTTAGTTAAGACTGTGTCCAAGTTAGACTAACCCTGACATTGTATGATGTTAAATCAAACTGAAAAGCACCATCTCAAGTCTTGTGCACCATGGTATTTATTTTTCTCCCAACTTTCCAAATACACACCTCTAGTTTTACAATTTCCCCCCTCCAAAGCCAAGGTTCCCCCACTTTGGACTTGATTAATTATTATTCACCATAGTGTGTGTCACTATCATTTGCATATTGGCGCCTGGTTCATCATGTACTATGCATAGAATTCAATATAAGGCTGACAGCTGGTATTGCCTGTCTTGAAAGACTTCAAGTATCTGGTTTTACATTGAGGTAACTGATATCTTCTAACTCTGGTGCATCAAAGAAGGCCATGAGAGAAAGTGTTTTGTTTCCGAATCTGTCATGCATTTTTATAAAGTGCCCTCACTGCTGCCTGGAGTGTGCCTTGGCGACAGACCCAGATCATCAACATATCATGAAATGTTTTGGCTGTACTTGCTGATGAAGAGTTTGTGGTTGTTTGTGTTAATATTTCTAGAAATATAGCTTAAGTCATCCTGACACTAGCCACAGTGTACAGTTGGCCACCTGATGGCTATCACCTGACCTGCTAACCATCACATGACCTGAGGACCATCTCACATAGTGGTAGTTTCCATGTGAAAGGTGGTTATGATTCCATGCAGGTCATAAGCAAGACTTTAGTTACCCACTTCAGCATTCAAGACATCTCTTGGCCTTGAAGAAGCCTGTTAATTTGAGTCTGTGCTCCTGCATTCGCAGTCTGTCAGAGTGAAATTTAATCTGACATCGCTCCTGAAACAGAAAGAAATCTGGAGATTCTCTGAAATGGTGACTCATGTTATCTGCATTCCAATTGGAGGTTTAATGTTGGGTGAAGTCTGGTCATTTTGAGGTGTGACATTGGTCAGATGAGATTGCATTGTAGAATGGTGTGGTTTCAACGTGCCTCTGAATCAAGGGTGTGTTTATGATTGTGGTACCTCTCTCTCTCATCGGAGCTGGCACACACACACACCAGTAACCAGAAAGGAAATAAAATCTAGGGTAATCACATCAAAACTGACAGGAATTCAGAAACCATGAGTCATTAATTTTTGGGGGGGATGCTTTTTTTTTTTAGTTTCTTTCCAGTACTCCTTTTGAGCCCATTTGATGGCTTCCGTAGGATGAAAACAGTTAGATGTTTGTTTGTGGAGACTTGCTCTTCAGAAAGGGGTCAGAAAAGGTCTCTCTGACTGATCAGTTTATCTTTATTTTTGAAAGCTGACAGGCAATTTCTGTAACAGGCATGGAAGTGTCGTACGCTCAGTAACTGGGGTTCCTGTGGCATGGGACATATCGGGGAAAAGTCATGGAATTTTATTGGAGGGACCCCAGCTAACATGAAACACATCTGTCTGAATGATCTGTCTGTCTGAACCGAAAGCCCATTTGCAGTTTGACACATCCTGGCACAAAGTTGGGCGTGTTAAATTTGAGATGTGTTTTGGTGAATCAGTCTGGGTTACTGGAATTTTGTAATCCATGAAGGCTGTGTCCACCTGAGGAACTCTGCAGGTAGCTGGCTTGTAGGAGGATCGCAATCTGTCTGTACATAAAGTGGTTTTTCGTAGAAAAAGGAAACACTACAGGCACTTTTTGAGAATTCTACAAGTTTGCCCAAGTTTATGAGAATCAGTGAAATATTGGGTGAACTAGGCCTGAGGATTTTCAGAGAAATGGTAATAGTTCTGTTCCACATCCAGATTCTGATTCATTTGGCCAATTCTGGCTCAGTTATTTACACTACCTCGTGGAATTCTTGTCTAAGCACATAGAAAATTTCTGGAAAGTGAAGTGGCCATTTCCAACCTCTGGCAGTGGTGTTCGGTGAAGTTTGGGTTCCTGGTTTCTATGGAGATGGCTTAAGGCCACCAATCATTGTCCTTACTGGACTGAACTACTCGTATTAAAAATACAGACATGTATGGTATTGAAATACAAACTAGGAGATCATTGCTACAAATATGATTCCCAAGTGCAGTGAACTGGAGATGTGACTAGATGGTACCCTGATATGGGTTTACCACTTGTTCAGCTGGTAATGTACTTTTGACTGTGTGGGGTTTGGGTTTGCAAGACCCCCTGTGGTTTTGCAGTGATGCAATTGCTGACCACTAGATACCACCATAGAGGTGGTACCACCAATCACTGATATGTCACCTGACTGACAATGTTTGCCCACCCCTTTTGGTTAATTGACCACTAACTGTGCTCACCGCTGATCATTTTGGTTATGGATATTTCTTATTTCAAGCCTTTTTAGAAGGTTGTTATTCATATTACATTCCTTTCAAGTCAACATTGTTTTGCTTATATGCTAGTCCTTTTCCATTCTTAAAATGAGACGTTTGTTTCTGCTCTGCGAAATTCAGCAGAGCACAACTGACTCAATCATGCTGGGCCTTTGCACTGGTTATTTCAGCTCCGGCTCCAAGACGCAGAAAAGACAAGAGGAGTTGAGTGAGTGATCACATGGCTTGCTGATGATTCTTCTTTGGGCAGCGGGCGGCGGGCCGGGGGGGGAGGGATGTCTCCCTGCACTTGAGATGAGGATTTCTTGCCTTCTCATTTGTTTTTTGTCTGGCTCGACAGGACAAGTAGCTCCATCACACTGAAACCAAAGAGATTGTCAAGCGAGAGCTCTTCATACCTACCCTGTCTGCCATACCTGCCTTTTCCCAGTTCATTGGCCCTCTGTTGAACAATTTTGGTACCGGATGCCCAGGCTAGGTGGCTGTACTTTTCAGTTGATCCATGATGCCTTGGGCACTTTTATGTTAAATCATCCAACATTAACAATCCAAGGGAAAAAGGGCTTAAGTATGTGAACTCAAGCTGTACAGGGAATGTTGACCTCATCATGACATCACCAGATGTCAGAAAATGGCCAAGAAAGGATTCTTCCCCACATGGCCAAGTATCATTTTTGCAAAAATTTTAGACGTGCTTTTGCACTGTAGCAAAAATTAGTTTCAGAGAACTTTTTAGCAGTAAATATGATGCACATGATATTTGCGCGTTTGAAGTCCAAATATGGAAACAATTTAGAATTTGTTTAAAATGAGATTCCAGTTCAGACCTGAACCTGAATGGAAGAAACTTGTGAGTGAGGTCCATCAACAGCCAAACTCCGACCACAAATTCACCACATTCCTCAACTGAATTCCTGCCTTGTCCTCACACAGTGTAAGGTGTTTTCACAGCGCTTATTTGGAATTGGGGTTCAAAGTTTATGAGCAAGAATGTCATAAACTTACATTTTTCCTTCTCTCATTAGAATCGTTGTCATGTTTGTGGCCCAGACTGCTTCTCTTCCAGGCATTTCTAACAATCCAGTCGTTGTTCACTTCAAAAGGCTCCCACATTCCATAAAAGATCTTGACAAATTACCCATGTTTTGTAGCAGCTCTGAGTGGGTGTTTCTCCTCTTCCCCCATGATAGTTTCCAGACATTTTCTCCTGATTATTTTTCTCTCAAAGCTGTTCCAGTCAACAGTCTCTGTGAAGTCTTATTAGTTTATTGATGGCCTGCTTTCCTGCTCGCATAGCTGGTGTTTTATCACCAGTACAGATAGACCGAACTGAGCTAAAAAGATGTCCCCCATAAAGAGAGAGAGAGGGAGAAATGGAGCAGAACAAATGCCGTTTCTGTTTCCTCACAAGAAACATTTTGTAGGAACCTGGCCAGATGACTAAAATGTCAACAAGTTACCTTCATGTGTGTCGTTGTTCATAGCCTGCAGTGAGTGGTTTGTATTGTTCTCACATCACATTTCTTTTGCCTTCATCAAAACCAAGGTATTTAGGCAGAGTGAAGGTTAGTTGTATTTAACATTTTTAAGTAAGTTATAGTTTTGGTGAGAACAAACGGGTGAGCTAGCCCTCATTAGAATTTAAAACTGAACTGAAAGAATCAGACAAGACTCCAGTGAACAAAAATGGTGCAACTGTACCCTTTGTAAATTTCCAACCTGACAAAACAGTGCTCATATTGGTAGTTTTCAGCTGGTACGTTTTCATCCATGTTTGTGGTTTGAAAAATACCTGTGTAGGTTGGTTTAGCAGGAACAACTGAAATCTGACTGACATTCTGGACACTATAAAGGTGAAAGGAAAGACTATCATGTTGCTGTTTTGACTTCACTTTTCTCCATAGTTCTTCCACGGCTTTAAACACGTCCAGGTCCCAAATCCAGAGACTGCGTAATATTGATTACAGTCATATTCCGTGCACGTCCTGCATAACGGATATTGGCTTTGGATCAGGTGTCCTCTTGAAACGCTGGCTGCCTCTCGACCTCTTTTCATCCCAGACACCACCCCCCCCATTTTGTCTTTACTGCCACCCTTTGATCATTATTTCTCAGCTTCTTCCTTGACGTTGGAATTCAGAGGTGCTTTTCATTTTGTAAACAAGTTCCTCTTCCAATGTTTTCAAATATTGTAGTTTTAGAGAGTGCTGTTCATGACTAGAATTTGCTGTTAAATTCTTACAGCAGCGTTGTTTGATCAGACTACTGCAACATTTCATAAAAATAAATGTATACTCGTTGGTTTGTTAACCAAAATTTGCAGTGTGGTTGTTAGAATGCTATCAGAGCCACTAGTTTAACTTGAGTTGTTGGAATAAAACATGTTCTTAGTTTTCAAGATTGGAAGTGGGTGCAGTGATGACTTAATACTCAGTAACATTTGGCCTCATTACTACATATAGATATAAGTAACAGTGTCCTGGCTCCAGCTTTGAAACAAAAATGAACAAAGTGTTCAGGAAGAGCTTGTCAGTTGTCAGAAGATGAGACAACCACAGGTGGCCGGTAGTTGAGTGAAATAATTGGGAAAACAAATTATTTTGTCATTTTGTTGGTCATTACTCTTTAGCCTTGGATGTAAAAAAGGCGTTTAGACACTACAAAAAGATGATGTCACGTTCCTCTTGTCTGGCAAGGCCAGTGTGTGAAGTAAGGCCATCTCAGCGGGTATCCTGAAAGCTTGTTCATCATCGGCTTTTTTTCCTCACTTTGTTGGCCAAATCTGTGGTTGCACTCCATTCCAAGTCATCTCCATGTGTTGTACAAGGAGGACCTGTAAATGCCACCTTTTTTTCTCGGGGATGTGCGTTCGTTGGTGTATAATGGAGCTCTTGTCTGGGTTTTCTCAGGCAAACACGAATCAGATATTGTCGAAGGAATGAGCCATGCAGATGAAGCTGGCTGTTTGCTCTGCTCCGTGCATGCACATACCAAGTACATGTACATGTTGGCAAATTGGTTGTTCACTCAGCTCAGCTGCCTTTCTCCATTTTTGTGTCTGCTTTGTAGACAACAGCCAACCTGACTAGGGTTTTAAAGCGAGGATTTAGCAACAAGGCATTGAGATGGTCTGTAAACTGAATTACAGGTTTCCAAATGGTTCACTTAAAATATGGTAAATCATCAGTAGCAAACAAGCCATCCAAATGAAAAACTTCTGATTAAAAGATACAAGAACACCTGCCTTGTTTAAAAATACGATTTGATTGTGCTTTGTATGGAAGATGTTTTGAAACTTTCATAATGTCCCAGTTTTTCTCCTCTTGCATTTGTAAAAGTGATCCTTGACCACTATTCACCCTTATGTGTCTGTGGATTTGTGTTATCTGTCATTTTCACAGCAACAAGAGCAAGATCCCACCAATTTGTACATTTCCAACCTTCCCAAGAGTTACGACGAGAAGGAGTTAGAGAACATGCTGTCGCCGTACGGTCACGTCATCAGCACTCGGATACTAAGAGATAGCCAAACTCAACTCAGTAGAGGAGTAGGCTTCGCAAGGTGAGGGGGGGGGAAATGCTAATACTCTGTTATGCACAGGTCATTGGGGGCGCTGTGCCATAACTTAGTCTCCAGTCTCCGTGAAGGGGTGATTTAGAAGTTGGTGTGATGCATCACTCTTCATGCTATGTATACATACTTAACTTGCATAGAAATTTTGTTTCTTTAGGATAGGGATTCTCCTTTCTAGCTCAAGGTCCAAGATGCACACTTACATGCCTATCGTTTGTCCCTCTTCATTAACAAATTGCCCCCATCTTTCCAAGTCTTGAATTATTAGGTTTGCTTCTAAATACAATCCTGATGGCCTTCCCATAGTTTCCATGCTGGGAGCGCACTGACCTATCCTTTTCTGAGGCTTAGATTTTAAGGTGTTGTACAAGTTCAGGTGTAATGTCTAGCAGTCTTAACGATTGACTGAGATGGATTTTCTTTTCTGCTCTCTGTGTGTCCTCGCTTTCAGAATGGAATCCAAGGAGAAGTGTGAAGAAGTGATCAAGAGGTTTAATGGTTACATCGTTCCTGGTGAGTCAGACTTCAACCACTCTTTACTCGTTTATAACAGTTTTCAGATTGACAGCATTCTAGTCGAAATTGAAATTTCACTTGATGGAAAATTAAACTATTTTCCTTTTGAGTGGTGCACATGTATTTCTGCAGTGTTGCTATTTTACTTGACCTATCATGGCAGAGTCAGTGCAGCTTGTGAAATTTTGCCCAATTTCATGATCTACAAATGGATGTGGAACGCTTAGAATTCCCAACAAAATGTTCAAAATTTCGTTGGGTTGCCTAAGGGGTGTGGCTAAGGATAGACCAGTTGGGAGGATTTTGTTTTGTAATTATGCCCACAGTAACTGTTTTCCTCTGAGTTTATAACCGCTCCTTTTTGCTCTACCAACTTCTACCGACCCAACGCAGGCCAGCATGATCCGTTACTATGCAAGTTTGCTGATGGTGGTGTGAAGAAACGTAATCAATTCAACAAGCAGCAGCAAACAACGACACCTACAATCTGGACAGCCCAACGACCTGACCAGGGCCAGCTTTCCTACGACAGTGCCGTCTATCAACGCAATGGGTACGTACAGACGATTTACCCGAGAGGAGAGCAGGTGCATTAAACATGGGAGCTTTAGTTTTGAACAGTGCTCTAAGGTTTGGGATTACTGTTTAGAAAAATTTTTTTTAACAAATCTAATTTGACATTAAAGAAAAAAGTCAAAGCTAGCTACTGCCACTGGGTACTGATAAATTATAAAAATGTGTCTTAATTCTCCTTTGTTTGGTCCTTTGCCACAATTCTATTGGGAAAAGAATTACAGAAAGAGGCAACAAATGACCAGACTTGAACTGGCCAAATCGTGGACAGCAGACAACTTGTTTTGAAGTTGTTTGTCACCAACAAGATGCTTTTCCTTTATCAGTGCCAAGCTCAAGCTTTTGGTCTGCTTATGTGTGGGTGTCTAAGCAGACAGTCTAAGCCCTGTTGGCCTGAAGGGCGGTCTTCTCTCAGTGCTTGCATTGAGAAGAACATCTGCAACCTTTTTGCCCGAGGTCACTGAACTTGTGTATGTGGGGAGATTGTAGTGGGGGGATGGACTTTAGGGGTGTGTTGCTTCAAACATGTGGGTGTTATTATTCACCTGCTATCCTCTTTCCCTCATTAGGCCAGTGGTATTGCAGAGCACTTGCTTCTGAGCAATCTACAAATAAGGAAGATTGGCCAGGGTTTATGAGCAAGAGCCACAGTCCCTCAGTTTTTGATTCCGTGTAATTTAATAGCTACATGTATATGAATGGACAGATATACCTGTGTGAAGGTACTGGTGAATACAAGATAACCACAACTATTGGATGCACTTGAGTTGACTTTGAGTAGAGGTTGAGTACAGGCAGAGAATGCACTGAGTACAGTTGCAAGTGCAGGAAATGTGAATCGTTGGAATTTGGACGAGCGAACGTGGAAGACTAGGAATTTGATAGCAAGTGGAGGAACCAAAAATGCTGAAGTATTGATACAGCTGTGGGTGCTGTGAGGCCTGTGACATTTATGAGTGGTGTAGGTATTGGGAGCGATGTGGTTCAAATGTTTGGTCTTCAAAGCTCACATTCTGAGTGTTGAGTTGCTTTGGGCATTGGTGTCAGAGTCACAGCAGTTTGAGAGTCTGTAAAAGACAGAATTTGTCAAAGAAATTGTCAATATCTCTCTGTTTGTGCAATTTTTTTGGTTTGATTATATTTGTAAAATGAGTTCTTATCTTTTTTGCTAATTTTTATCCTTTTGTATTCTTTTGTATTGTATTTTGGGTATTTTAATGTCTTAAATTATGTAAGCTGGGTTCCGTGGGAGATCAGTGAGCAGGCTTATTGAATAACAGTAAATAAAATAAACATTTATTCCTGTTAGGGTGTAGTGAGATTTGACAATTTCATTCTGTTCTAATCTTGTCTTCATTATTTCTCCAACAGCCACAATCTGAGCAACGCTGTGGTCACGCAGATGGTGCCCGCACCCTTTGTGGGTTCCCAGCAGATTGGCTACTCAGTACAGCCTAGTAACCCTGGCTGGATGACCCAGGCTGCTACACCTTATATTGTTCCTCAGCAGCATCTCACACCTGTTAGCTCACATATGGTAAATATGTGCGATTATGTGCAGGGAGATGGGGCTGTTCCTTTAACCCCAGTTTTCCGTCTATCTCTAGGTTATGCCAAAAAACCGTGTATTGGTTCTTAATTTGCAGTCCAGATAGGACGATTTGAAACTTTGATTTGCAGGATTTCTTAAAATGATTCCAATCCTTATTGTTGATTGTATCCAGGGTACATCAATAATCACGCAATCACCAACCATGGAGCAACCTCTCACTGTACCGAACACCGGCATGATGCCTCAAATAGCTCAACAGATGAGTCATCTTCAACTACAACCGGTAAGAACCTAGCAATAGACAGTTCCAAGGAGACGCCATTCCTGCAGGGCCATTTTACTCAGCGCATGAGCCCCTACGCATTTGGGCAATTCAAGACACGCTGTTGGTTGGAGGAGAGGACTGTTTCCACCTGCCTGTGAACAGGATGACCCAGCCTTGATGGCTTCTAATTCTTTTCAGCCTTAATGTTGACAACCTGTCTTCACTGGCCACTAGTTTATTGTGTCCAGCTTTTTGACAATTCCCGACAAAACTTTGCAGGCAACATTCAAAGACCGGTTGAAGTTACTACTATCTAAGTCACTCAAATATAAATCTTAATTTATTGATTTTAATAAAAAGAATTGTTTCTACAGATCTCGAGGAAAATTCTAACTTGGCAATTTTTTTTCCCCCAGCAGTACATGCATGCTGGTTCTTACGTAGGCCAGCAGGCATATCAACACGGGACCACAATGCTACAGCCTGTTGCAGTCGAGGTAATTAAAAGAATATTTCTATGTACCCTTACCCGACCATGAATTACAAACTGGGTTGGGTTCTCCATGTGGCCAAAATCATTGAGCTCCCAGAAGATGCAGTGCTGCCTGACTAAAAAATTAGGATGTCGCTTGACGAGATTGGCCCAGTTGATTCTGATTCTCAACGTAATGTTCTTGTTTGCCTAGAAGTCACAAGCCAAGTTCTTTGGACAATTTGGTTTCTCTTGTCTCACACGTTGCCATGTACTTTCTGTTGGTAAGAAACTATCATTGATAGTGTTCTGCCCAAGACTGCACAATCTGCAGCCACCGTGACTTGATTGAGCAACCTGTGAGGTTTCTGATAAGATACCGAGTTTTCTGCCACAGACAATGAGGATAAAACCCCTGAATGCTTGCTTTACCTATATCCAGCGTACGTTCGTAAAAGAGAACAAAACACACACTGCCCTGACTTACTCAATTATCTGCAGTTCGGCAGGTTTATATGCGCTGCCGATTATCGGAAGGAATTTGGCTTGTTATTTTGTCTCTATAATGTGTCTTCAGTGTTGTAGTTGAGTTCACCACAAGTCATTTGTCCTGTGAAAAGACTCGTGACTAGACTTGTCATGGGACTTACCGGTATGTTGGACTTGGCTGCAACACTGTCTTTCGTTGGCATGCTGGTGGTGGCTTTGTGGCCAGAAGCTCTTTATGTCAGATTGGGGAGAGACAAACTTAGAAAATTGAATTATTTACAACAATTTATTTCTGGAATTGAAATTATTGAATGATGTCAGCAAATACGTAAACGGCAAAATCATAGTCCAGAAACTCATTTGGAAATTGGCCAGTTAGAAGTTGGAAGTTGTTGAAAAACATATGCTGCGGTAATTAATTCAATGTCGTTATGCATGGATGTGATTAGCTTTATGTGTAGACTGAAGTACGTAGAATAGCTCGCATGCTTATCATCCCTTGCTCTCTCTTCCCCCTCTCTCTCCCCCTCTATGTCTGCTCTGTGGTGTGTCACCTTTCTCACCATCCTTACCTGCCTGGCGTTGGTATCTGTTGCTTCATTTATCACCACCACACCCCTGGCTGTTGCACCCCGTCTTTCGCCCCTTCCCCACCCTCTGTGTGTTTGTACATATACATTGCAATCTTCAATCTTTTCACAAACCTGCACACACATTCTATACACCTTAATGACTGATCACATATTCTCAAACCACTTCCTGGACCGTTTTATTCTTCCATTTCATCTTCCACCAATGTATCACATTCTTTTCAAACTACATCCCTGAAATAATGTTGCCTTCCATTACCCTAAAAATCACCTGTAACCATGTTTTGCTCCATGAATGTGCAAATTTCTGCATTGTATATGTGCCTTCCAAATCATGACACAATGTGATCCCTACCCCACAAACTCTGTGTCACACCCTGACATGAACATTATGTCAAACCCCACAATGAACTTCATGTCAAACACCTACACAAACACCTATCACACCCTTACATGAACATTTGTGACAAATACCCACACCTACTGCTCGCAACCCATGCTACGTATCACCCACCCCTTGTACCACCCCTCCCTCACCACTTCCTTACCCCTTCCTTGACCCCACCCCCACCCCCATCCCCTCCCCCACCCTTCAACACACAGGATGTGTCTGGTGTCACAGTTCAGGCACCCGATGCATCCCCTCACACCTCCAACCAATCTTCGCCCCAGGAACAAGTTGAGGACGTACACGGCCAGGGGCAACCCCAGCAGTATTATGCAGCCGCACCTGTGGTCACAGCCCATGCCAAATAGGGAGGGGGAGAGCCAGGGGACACCAGTGTTTTCATTATGCCGTGAGTATAGTAAACCCTAACCCCCCTGGCATGCTTGCTGGGAACTGTCCTGAAATCTGTCGGTAAAACTGCTTTAAGAACGTTGGTTGATACCTGAGTTTATTAGCTGACTCTCATCAAACCTTCTTTTGCTCTTTGGATGAATTGGTGGCTCTGGAATTGGTTTACTTCTTAGCCGAGGTGGAATTGTCTTCTGTGGATCTTGCTGAATCTACCAGTTTCTGACAGAGTGCAGTAAGTGGCAACATATTGTTTTGCAGAAGAGAATTTGATCTCTGAGCCCTGTGCTAAATGACAGTGGATTGACTGTACTCTCCCTGGGTTCATCAAGATTTACTTCACTAGATGTCAGACTTTGGTAGATTTGGGAGTGCTAATCATAGACAGAATTTTTTTCAGATGAGCATCAGAAAATCAGTAGGACAGAAGGGAATGCCTTGATTGCCAAGTTTTGCTGTAAATTTGAATTTTGTGCTTGCAGCGTATTTGCTAATGTTCGGCAACTTTCGGAAAAGAAAATCTTTTTTTATTTGTTTTTGTTTTATTTTGGATCACAGGTCCCTTCAAACTCACTAGGAACTCGCTCCAAGTCCTCTTCAAACCGAATCTCAGTATTATAAGTCTGTTAGACTTCCGCAGGTATTGCATGCCTCACACCCTGACAAGATTTCCATGGCAACTAGTCAACAAGGATTGTGGGTAAGACAACTGACGTCAGAGAGTTGCAAGTTGTTGGGGACAGTTATTGTCCTTTTTGGAGTTTACCAACTGCTACTGGGACGACAAGCCGAGAAAGGAGCATTTATCTGACGCAGTTTTGTGGAAGACGTTGAAAAAAGTGAAGGTTCAACGAGCAGACCTCCTCCGGTTGAGGTCAGGGAACTTTGTCAGGATCTTACAAAACAGGTTATGGCGCTGCAGTTGCTTTAATACATTGCTTTAAAACAAACCCACCGTGTCCACTATTTAATGGTAACAGTGGACTGAGAGAAAAAAAAGCAGCTTGACATTTTGGAATCGATAAGGGAAAATGTTATCAACAGACAGCCAGGAAACATCACTGCTAAGTATGGAATGCTGGGAATTTTTCTTTTTGAAAATGTCATTGCGCCTTTTGGTTTCAGTTTGGAAATAGATGGTTGGGAAATGAGAGGGGCAAGGAAACAGGCTGATTGGATTGGAAGTAAGTGGGAATGGAAAGGGTGCTTCTTACCAAGAGTTCCAGCTTGTTCTCTGTTTAACATTGGCCAATATGCGCTCACATATGTGGATGAGTGCAGTTAACAAATACAACTCATGCACGTGAATGTAGAGGGAGCATTTTGGGCAAGGGTTGACGGTTGTCCACACAGTTGCCTTTTGTGTTGCATTGTTTGACGCTGCAGGTTTCAAGATTTTGAAGAAAAAAATGGTTTTGTATTCAAGGAGAAACATCCGATGCTTAGCAGTGTGTTGTCCATGGTTGTGTCTTGTTGGACTTCTTGGGGAAAACAAGAAGTTTGATGACCGAAACTAAACTTAGAGGATTCTGTTGTTGAATGTTGGCAGAATGGAAAAGGACACATTTTGAAGTGATTGTGACAATGAGTGTGAACGAGTAGTGTTTTGTCCAAGTGAGTGTTTTCCTTTTCTTTTTTTTTCCTTTTGGGGTTTTTCACGACACGTAGAATTTTACGTCAACCTTATCTTTGTAGAAAACAATGAAGTATCAATGCTCTGTACAACTAAAAAGCCAGTCCGTTATGTTGGTGTGGCCGAGGATGGTGGGAAAAAAAACAAAAACCGAATGAAAAGACAGACACACGCCCCTGTGGTGATTCAATGCAGAAGTGAATTATAAGGATTTTAAAAATAAAATAATAAAATAATAATAATATATGTAGAGTCTATTTTGCTATTTTTCAAAAAAGGAGCTATTTTTTAAAAATAAGATTTATGTGTCTTTAAACATCATGGCTCTTATGATTCGGCTCGTGCGTTTTAGGGAAAATTTCTTATTTGGTTTTTGTCTTGAGAGACTCTTTTATCCATGAGTATTTGAGAAAGATTTTTTTAATCAGTTGATGAAACTGAAGTAGAGTGTATGTTGATTTTTCTGTGAATGGGCGGGTTTGGAATTGATTTTAGCTAATTAGTAATTGCAAGGAGTGAAGATGGTGTTTGAAGGAAGAGTTAGTTACTTGTAAAAAGCATTGTTCCTTGTGCAGGTGAGACCTGTTCTCCCGGTCCTGGAAAGAAGTTAAGAAAAGGAAGGTCACTAGAGAGCGTTGCCAGGTTTTCTTTTTAATATTTGAAAATTTGATCGAAAGTCTTGATTTTTTGAGTTCATTCTAAATTACATCGCCTTGGCGACACTTTGCCTCAGTAGGTTTCTGAATTTTTGCCTGTGAAGGATTAACATTAGGAAATTAGAGTTTTTGTTTTAGGTACAAAAAATCAGAGTGGTGTCTTGAATGTAAAACAGGGAAAAAGTTTTTTGTGTGACCTGTAAGTTTGGTCTATTTTTTTTTATGAAAATACCTCAAAGTCTTAGTATTGTAATGTTTTGTACAAAAAATGAGTTAACATAGTAGCTGTCTCTTTTTTGGTTCTGCTGTAGCAGTAGTTTAGAAATAAAGAGTAAATTATGCGATGATGAGGAAGGTGAAGTCACTGATACACAAAAAAATCTATGCATTGAAAGTAGACAAGCATTCCTGGGGAACAGAGAAATAAAAAAAAAAAATGGAAAAAAGAGAAAAGAACAAAAAGTGAATAAAATGGTGCTCTGATTTCCTTATTCCAGTGAAATAGTTGTTAGATGTAAAGTAGTGCACAGTTGTCATTCAGGGCCCAGAAGTTAATAGGTCAAGGTTGAAAGGTTGCGTGATTGTCCAATTGCTGGTCCTCTAAACACAACAGTTGTATTTTCTAGTCTGTGTTCTTAAGGGATATGTTTGTACCATTTGTGTGGTGGTGTGTTGCAAAATTGTCGTTTGTTGAAATGTATTTGTGACGAAGAAAAAAACAAAAGCAACTAGTTTGCCAATTCATCTGTTTATTTTGTCAAGATAGCAGCTGAATCAGGAGTAAGCATTATATGAAAAAAGGCTGTTTAACTTGAAAAGAAGAAATATATTTGCCATTGTTTTTTGTTTTAAACAAACACGGAGGGGCTAAAGAAAACTGTAACTATTAATGACATTATTTTTTGTTAGTATGGGGACCGGGCCACAGATGCTAAACTCCTCAGGAAAATAATTGTTAAAAATGTAGACAAAACTTTCTGCAAGCTTTTCTGGATCAGATTATAGCTTCTTCAAGTTACCCCTAAAACTTGTGTATCTTACTCCAAACCATGCTGGCAATTTCTGTCTTCTTTACCTCTGTGTCAGGCAATATATAATATATTTTAAAGTATTTTGGAAGAATTTCTTGAAAAGCTATGATTCTCTGTATTACCTCAAATTTGTGCACCAAAATTGAGTGTCAGGAAATAAAGATACACTTTGTAGAAAATGCAAACCTTGGGTTTAATGATTGCTTTAACTCTCGCTGTGAAATTGAAATAGATCAAGGAAAGGATTGCTGTGAAAATCTTGAATGCCGAGAGGAGTTTTCCTTGTAAGTATTTAGCACTGTGCTGCGGTTTTGCCCCAAACTAAATTTTAGAAATATTAGATATTTGGAATTTTCTTGCTTTTTTTGTTCATAGTTGAGGACACACGGGCTGATTTTTGAAGAAAGCATTCTTGCTGAATGTACATAGTGCCGTTCGGTGTCCAATTAAGTAGGTTCCTAAGTCTTAGATGATCTTAATGTTTTCTTTTAAGTAAAAAAAAACATTTTAGGATTACATTTTCTTTTAATCCAGAGATTTGATTTTTACGGTGGAATCGGCTTAGTATTCAAATTTATGTTTTTTAATTTTCATGATTTTCTTTTAGATTTATATTAAGGGTGATTTTTTCTTGTAGATGTTTTTTCCCTTGAGATTGTACAAGTGTGAGTTAGGTTTTAATTTTGGGAAGAGGAAAACATGTTGCATTGACTGAAATCATGTATCCTTCCAAAGTCTTACCCAGGCAGATTTCTAAAAAGGAACCAAAAAGCTAAGAAGGGATAAATTGGTAAGAAGGAAATCCAATGAGCACTCCAGCTTGCTTTGACCTTACAGTTGTAAGTTAATAACATCTTATTTTAGTGATTGGGAGAGAATCCTCAATGTGATCTGAGATGTCGTGAAGTAGGTTTTTATAGTCAGTGCAACACGTTTCTGGAAGTTTCTTTGATAGTGGAAAGCCCAACATCTTCCATAGCATTGAAACTCGCCATTTTTAGTGTCTTCTTTGTACCTTAATTCCAAAAATGCCTATCAAAATCTTATTTTAAAGCAAATCTTGTTATGAAAGTCTCTCTCGTTCACTGAAAAAGTTGATGAAAAATCAGAAAGTGCAATACAGACGTTGAAGTGTTCAGTGAATTTGAGAACTTATTTGTCATAATGCTTCTGTTAAAAAAGGAGAAAATTCAGACTTTTGTGGGGAAACTTTGGTGGTTGAATAAATATGAATTTGTAGTTTGAATTTTGTTGAATCTGTGAAGAGAAACTGGAAGGCATGGACTGGTCACTTTCAAATGAGAGTTGAAATGAAGAGTGAGCAGACACAAAAATGCGTCTCCTTGCTGACTTGCAAAGTCCCCCTCTCCCCCTTGGCCCATTTTTGGCTGGCAAGACTTGCGTCACTTTGTGAAGCACGCATTGTTTGGATTAAGATTTACTTGCCACTGATTGTCAAGGAATTGGCATTGAAATGTGTATGGCCTTTATGAGAAATTAGACATCTGTAAACCTTATTGAAACACTTTGGAAAGGTTAAATGCCCCTGCCACCATTGGATTGGTTTAAATCTCTTTTCAATCGACTTTTAATACCTCTGCATTTCAAGATATACAGGAACCATTTTAGGACTTTGAATGTTCACATTATCATGGAGTAATTTAACCAAACTGCAAAGACCTGTGAATTTGCTACAGAGACAGTTTTCCTCCTTTTTTCTATGTATCATAAATTTGATAACTATCAAACCGCTGTTTCCTACATGGAGCAAGCAAGTCTTTGGGGATATAATTCCAAGACAGTCTTCATCTTTGGACCCTTGGTGATATATGCCATTTAACAGACTAGGTGCAGTGCATCAGCCCCCTATATATATTCAAAAGTTGTGGAGATGGGTCTGTAGTTATCATTTGGATGATGGCTGATCGAGGTCTGTTTGGCAAGTTTCTTCTTTTGTGCAAAGTTTCAGTGCCGTGCATATTGTGTGACTCTCAGCGACTTTCATTTTGTGATTTTTATTTTCCTTTTCCAGAAGTGTGTGCAATCCAACTGATCTGGCAGCTTTGTTGAAACATGTCAGTAGCACAGTTGGCTGTGAACTAAACTGTGCACTAAGCAAGTTTTGTTTGGGTAAAGTTGGCATTAGTTTGGGACAAGAACCTAACTTTTATTTTGATGAATGCCTTTTCAACAGAATTGTCAGATGACTATTGGAGTCCTCACATTTCGAAGCTTCCAAAATGTTGAAAGTTGGATCTTATCTGATGTTCACAAAGTCAATTTGAATGAATGATGTTTATTCATGCACCATGAAAACCACCATTGTACATCCTGCATTAGTTTATGAATATGCAACACGTGTAATGTTCCATTGTGATTGGATGAATGACTGTGATCATGTGATGCAAAGTGTGGTGAAGATGTTTTTGTATTTTCCAGATCACTTGTAGATAATGTACAGTAAGGTCTGTAGGTGAATTTGTTTTTTTTAGATAAGAAATGAAAAAAATGTGTTCTGTTTATTTTTGTTATTGAACTTACTCAGTAGCTCAGAATTGAAATGTGGTCTAACACTTTGATGACAGAAATGATTCCACTAGACGGATGACTTCATATGGAAGGCAAGAAATGTACTCCAAGAATGGAAGGATGGGGGGAGCAACTGTCACATCTGTGGGCAGAAATCGGTTGTCACAACTGGGTTGAAATTTCGATTTTTAAATTAGAAATGCTGGACAAATTAAGAATGCCTGTACAGTTTTACAAGGCCAAAGAGGTTATCATGCAGTCTGTGACCTAACAAAATCTGCCTTTATACTTTCCAATTAAAAAGAGAACTGTGATGTGCTGTCTTGCTCTGTGTTAGATTGCCACATTCACCTGCATTTCTTAGGTATAAATGTTGGGGAAATTCGCAACAGGAAAAAAATTCCCTTGTCCTTATAATTGGCAGAAGCTGAGAATAGTCGATGTGTACGCCCTGTGATTGCTCATAGGAAAAACTGATCAAATGTTTAAATGTTTTGTACATGTCACTTGTTGTACAGCTTGTAAAGAAGTAAGTTGTTGTAGAATCGAGGAAATTGGGGATGGAATTTTTTAAAACATGAATGGAGCAATACCAGTGAAGACAAATTGGTGGTGAAGATGTTGGATGTAGGTTTGAGAAACAAGAAATGAATAGATTTTAAGAGATAATTTCGTACAAAAGTAGGTCTAGGATTTTAGTCAACTCGTAGGTTTACTAATTTTAAATGAGTAGGATCATAGGCTGACAAAGGTGTCAATTTTCTTGTCAATAATTCCATTGTCTGCTCTATTAAAAGGAGCCACCAACTTGAAAATGTAAGTTGTCTGTTTGTCTTGTATGTGTTGAGTAATATGGACTCAAATTCATTATAATACTAAATACGTGCAGTGTTCATTGTTGGTAGTTTTTAAAATCTTTTATCTTTGCATCCAGTGGTGTTTGTCCTTTTTAGGGATGTTTTTTCAACTTTTGGTACAAAATTTTAAATGGTCAAAACTGCATAAAAAGTAATGAGAAGTGTCCAAAAGTATGAAATTCATATCGAAATGCACATCTGAGCTGTTTTAGAAAACCATTTCTTAACTTTTGGTAAAAAATTTTAAATCGTCAAAACTGCCTAAAAAGTAATGAAAAGTGTCCGAAAGTATGAAATTTATATCCAAATGCATTTCTGAACTGTTCTAGAAAAAATATTTTTAAATCAAATTTTCATCAAAACAGCAAGGCTAACCCCTTGTAATTTTTTTCAATATTTGGTGAAAAATTTTAAATGGTAAAAAATGCATATAAAGTATCAAGAAGTGTTAGAAAGTATCAAATTCCTCTCCAAAAGCATTTCTGAGCGTTTTGAGAAAAGTTATTTTTAAATCAAATTCTCATAAAAACAGCAAGGCTAACCCCTTGTAATTTTTTTCAGTTTTTGGTGAAATATTTTAAATGCTCAAAATCGTATAAGAAGTATAAAAAAGTGTCAAAAAGTATAAAATTCATATCGAAATGCACATCTGAGCTGTTTAAAAAAGTCATTTTTCAAATCAAATTTTCATTAAAACAGCAAGGCTAACCCCTTGTTATTTTTTCAATATTTGGTGAAAAATATTAAATGGTACAAAATGCATATAAAGTATCAAGAAGTGTTAGAAAGTATCAAATTCCTCTCCAAATGCATTTCTGAGCATTTTGAGAAAAGATATTTTTTAATCAAATTTTCATCAAAACAGCAAAGCTAACCCCTTGTAATTTTTTTCAATATTTGGTGAAAAATTTTAAATGGTAAAAAATGCATATAAAGTATCAAAAAGTGTTAGAAAGAATCAAATTCCTCTCCAAAAGCATTTCTGAACGTTTAAAAAAAAGTTGGTTTTTTTTCAAATTTTCATCAAAACAGCAAGGCTAACCCCTTGTTATTTTTTAAATTTTTGGTGAAAAATTTAAAATGCTCAAAATTGTATAAAAAGTATGGAGAAGTGTCAAAAGGTATGAAATTCATATCGAAATGCATTTCTGAACTGTTTTAGAAAAGTCATCTTTTAATCAAATTTTCATCAAAACAGCAAGGCTAACCCCTTGTCATTTTTTTCAATATTTGGTGAAAAATTTTAAATGGTAAAAATTGCATATAAAGAATCCAAAAGTGTCAGAAAGTATCAAATTCCTCTCCAAATGCATTTCTGAGCACTTAAAAAAAAGTTATTTTTTTATCAAATTTTCATCAAAACAGCAAGGCTAACCCCTTGTCATTTTTTCAATTTTTGGTGAAAAATTTAAAATGCCCAAAATCGTATAAAAAGTATGGAGAAGTGTCAAAAGGTATGAAATTCATATCGAAATGCATTTCTGAACTGTTTTAGAAAAGTCATCTTTTAATCAAATTTTCATCAAAACAGCAAGGCTAACCCCTTGTAATTTTTTTCAATATTTGGTGAAAAATTTTAAATGGTAAAAATTGCATATAAATTGTCCAGAAGTGTCAGGAAGTATCAAATTCCTCTCCAAATGCATTTTTGAGCACTTAAAAAAAAGTTATTTTTTTATCAAATTTTCATCAAAACAGCAAGGCTAACCCCTTGTCATTTTTTCAATTTTTGGTGAAAAATTTGAAATGCCCAAAATCGTATAAAAAGTATGGAGAAGTGTCAAAAGGTATGAAATTCATATCGAAATGCATTTCTGAACTGTTTTAGAAAAGTCATCTTTTAATCAAATTTTCATCAAAACAGCAAGGCTAACCCCTTGTAATTTTTTTCAATATTTGGTGAAAAATTTTAAATGGTAAAAATTGCATATAAAGAATCCAAAAGTGTCAGAAAGTATCAAATTCCTCTCCAAATGCATTTCTGAGCGTTTTGAGAAAAGTTATAAACAGCAAGGCTAACCCCTTGTCATTTTTTCAATTTTTGGTGAAAAATTTAAAATGCTCAAAATTGTATAAAAAGTATGGAGAAGTGTCCAAAAGTATGAAATTCATATCGAAATGCATTTCTGAACTGTTTTAGAAAAGTCATCTTTTAATCAAATTTTCATCAAAACAGCAAGGCTAACCCCTTGTAATTTTTTTCAATATTTGGTGAAAAATTTTAAATGGTAAAAATTGCATATAAAGTATCCAGAAGTGTCAGAAAGTATCAAATTCCTCTCCAAATGCATTTTTGAGCATTTAAAAAAAAGTTATTTTTTTATCAAATTTTCATCAAAACAGCAAGGCTAACCCCTTGTTATTTTTTCAATTTTTGGTGAAAAATTTAAAATGCTCAAAATTGTATAAAAAGTATGGAGAAGTGTCAAAAGGTATGAAATTCATATCGAAATGCATTTCTGAACTGTTTTAGAAAAGTCATCTTTTAATCAAATTTTCATCAAAACAGCAAGGCTAACCCCTTGTAATTTTTTTCAATATTTGGTGAAAAATTTTAAATGGTAAAAATTGCATATAAAGAATCCAAAAGTGTCAGAAAGTATCAAATTCCTCTCCGAATGCATTTCTGAGCGTTTAAAAAAAAGTTATTTTTTTAACCAAATTTTCATCAAAACAGCAAGGCTAACCCCTTGTCATTTTTTCAATTTTTGGTGAAAAATTTAAAATGCTCAAAATTGTATAAAAAGTATGGAGAAGTGTCCAAAAGTATGAAATTCATATCGAAATGCATTTCTGAACTGTTTTAGAAAAGTTATTTTTTAATCAAATTTTCATCAAAACAGCAAGGCTAACCCCTTGTCATTTTTTCAATTTTTGGTGAAAAATTTAAAATGCCCAAAATCGTATAAAAAGTATGGAGAAGTGTCAAAAGGTATGAAATTCATATCGAAATGCATTTCTGAACTGTTTTAGAAAAGTCATCTTTTAATCAAATTTTCATCAAAACAGCAAGGCTAACCCCTTGTAATTTTTTTCAATATTTGGTGAAAAATTTTAAATGGTAAAAATTGCATATAAAGAATCCAAAAGTGTCAGAAAGTATCAAATTCCTCTCCAAATGCATTTCTGAGCGTTTTGAGAAAAGTTATTTTTTTAATCAAATTTTCATCAAAACAGCAAGGCTAACCCCTTGTCATTTTTTCAATTTTTGGTGAAAAATTTAAAATGCCCAAAATCGTATAAAAAGTATGGAGAAGTGTCAAAAGGTATGAAATTCATATCGAAATGCATTTCTGAACTGTTTTAGAAAAGTCATCTTTTAATCAAATTTTCATCAAAACAGCAAGGCTAACCCCTTGTAATTTTTTTCAATATTTGGTGAAAAATTTTAAATGGTAAAAATTGCATATAAAGTGTCCAGAAGTGTCAGAAAGTATCAAATTCCTCTCCAAATGCATTTTTGAGCACTTAAAAAAAAGTTATTTTTTTATCAAATTTTCATCAAAACAGCAAGGCTAACCCCTTGTCATTTTTTCAATTTTTGGTGAAAAATTTAAAATGCCCAAAATCGTATAAAAAGTATGGAGAAGTGTCAAAAGGTATGAAATTCATATCGAAATGCATTTCTGAACTGTTTTAGAAAAGTCATCTTTTAATCAAATTTTCATCAAAACAGCAAGGCTAACCCCTTGTAATTTTTTTCAATATTTGGTGAAAAATTTTAAATGGTAAAAATTGCATATAAAGAATCCAAAAGTGTCAGAAAGTATCAAATTCCTCTCCGAATGCATTTCTGAGCGTTTAAAAAAAAGTTATTTTTTTAACCAAATTTTCATCAAAACAGCAAGGCTAACCCCTTGTCATTTTTTCAATTTTTGGTGAAAAATTTAAAATGCCCAAAATCGTATAAAAAGTATGGAGAAGTGTCAAAAGGTATGAAATTCATATCGAAATGCATTTCTGAACTGTTTTAGAAAAGTCATCTTTTAATCAAATTTTCATCAAAACAGCAAGGCTAACCCCTTGTAATTTTTTTCAATATTTGGTGAAAAATTTTAAATGGTAAAAATTGCATATAAAGAATCCAGAAGTGTCAGAAAGTATGAAATTCCTCTCCAAATGCATTTTTGAGCATTTAAAAAAAAGTTGTTTTTTTTATCAAATTTTCATCAAAACAGCAAGGCTAACCCCTTGTCATTTTTTCAATTTTTGGTGAAAAATTTGAAATGCCCAAAATCGTATAAAAAGTATGGAGAAGTGTCAAAAGGTATGAAATTCATATCGAAATGAATTTCTGAACTGTTTTAGAAAAGTCATCTTTTAATCAAATTTTCATCAAAACAGCAAGGCTAACCCCTTGTAATTTTTTTCAATATTTGGTGAAAAATTTTAAATGTTCAAATTGTATAAAAAGTATGGAGAAGTGTCAAAAAGTATCAAATTCATATCAAAATGCATTTCTGAGCTGTCTGAGAAAAAGTCAGTTTTGAACAGATTTAATTTAATTGTCAAAATTGTATTACAAGTATCAAAAATGTCAAAATAATGAAGCCAAGTTCAAAGCTGTTATAAGTCCGTTTTTTTGGACTAACGTTTAATTAACCCTGCATGGCTAACCCTCATTGTCAAAGAAATTTCAGGTGGATATTAATTTATAATTGACTACAAAGCTTCAAAATGCTCAAGAATGCTAAAACTTAAGGACAAACCTTTCCACTGGCTGAGGAAAATGTTTTTGGACCAACTAAAGAAAATGTTTTTTGGACAAATTAACAGTCCAAATATTTTCTTCTTTTTTTTCCAATATCAAGTCATACAGAATTCTGTAATGAAAACTTATTTTAATGGAACTTGCACAAAACAAAAATAAACAGAAAGAAAAAAATTAGGTGCTTTCTGTTGCTTTATTTGGTCTGTTTCAGACTCTGTTTACTACGATGAGATGTAACCATGAACAACACCGAGGGGGCTGGTTGTCACAAAGGCAACACATTCAGCATACTTTGGTTCTGTATGGCAATTCAATGATCTTTTCTATTTTCTGATGGCTGATGTCATGAACTAGCTTGTGCACTACGCGTGCTTTACCTTTGGTACAGGTCATGACTGACCATGCAAGGTTACTTATCGAGAGACTACTTCTCGAATGTTGACTTGTTTACCCAGATCATGACGTCCATGGGTTGCGTTAGCGGGAGAGGATGAAAAGAGGACTTGGGATAATGAGAAAAGAGAGAAGTCGGGATTCACATCAAGCCAATCACTGCCCAGAATAACCACCAATAACAAACAGTTATAAAAATATACATAGAAAACATCCCACTTCAGAAAGGTGCTGTGGATGTAGGATTAATGTAGAAAATTTCCGATTTATACTTATCCAACCTGGCCCGGAGTAATTTACAAACCTACAGCTATCTCTGATTCACAGTGTTAGGACAAAAAAGAGATATACAAATGATTACAAATAGTAAATTTCTTTGCAAACCTGGTGAAGCCTGCTCCCCTGACATGAGAAGACACTTAGAGTGTGCAAACACATTTTTCGAATGCTGGGCAAATGGCAAATTGGATGCTCTGAGCTGTTTCCGCCAATTTAAATTTACCATCTACAGATTAAAGATACACTTTGAAAATCATAAGGTGTTTTAAACTAAATGCTCTACCCTGGGTTTTTCTTGATGGCACTGACAAAGATACACTTTGAAAATCATAAGGTGTTTTAAACTAAATGCTCTACCCTGGGTTTTTCTTGATGGCACTGACAAACTACCAACCAAAAATATTGATGACATCATTGACAAGGGTTACAAAATTGGGTGAACTACATGTATTTAACTGGGAATAAGTTACAGGTTATTCTGATTAATGGTGTTCTGATGAAATAATTTGTTCATTTTTGTAAACATACATCTATATACATCATCCCCGATAAATATTTGTACATAAACAATAAACAAAATGAATTAATGCCTACATTCTGAGATTAATATTTTTACCATTTTCCCTACGGGGAGGGTAAGGACATTCCAATATCAAGAACTTCTGCAAATTATTTTGGTAAGTTTAGCAATGAATACTTTACTGACAGGAAAAAAAATTCAACATCAGGATTTTGAAGGAGTTGATAAGTCCCAAGTGAATAGTAGATATCAAGGAGAGTAATTCCTAGCAAGTTCCAAGCAAGGAAAGATTTGTGAAATGTTAAAAATGATTAAAAACTTGAAACATTTTGTGAAATTGATTCAAATTTGAATCAGCAGGGATTAAATCAGTAGAGAACAAATCTGTTTGTCTTCCAAAATTAAAAAAAAAACTAACCCTAAACCTTCGAAATATAAGAATTTCCTGGGCAATAATCAAGCCATATGGCCAAAAGCCGACATTGAAATCTTATTTACACATTTACATTATACAAAAGTGGTGTTGATTACAGAGATGGTAATTAATAGTACGAAGACAGAGGAAAAATCAACTAAAATAATAAAATCCTGGGAAAGAAATAAGAAAGAAAAACAACTGAACAAAACACACTAAACACTCCTAGAAGAATACTGCTACAAACTTAAAAAGGGAAATCTATTATTAAATACCCAAACCGAGAACAAACAGGAATTTGGGTAACACCAGAAGTTCATGACATGACATGTACTGCAATAGTAAAAATAACAGTTTTATGTTTTGTATGGGGTAGCGTGGACATCCGGGATTCTCACAAAATGGCAGGTACCGTGCTGATGAAAACAGCAACCATAGCGGCCTACGCACACACCAGCCAATCTGAGGGTCGGGAATCTTTCCTTTGATCTGTATGTACACGCTCACTCGTTGCAGTTGTTTTCATCGGCGTGATGTGGTTGCTACCCCGCAATTTTGTAAAACTCCTGGATGTCGGCCCTGTCCCATATTCTTGAATACCAACGTACTGTGTGTAACTCCAATCTCTTCAATAAAGAGGATGTATTAAGAATAAGAAGGTACATTATTTAGACTAATTTTTATATCAATTAATGATTTACACCTTTATTTAAACAGTGAATACAGGGAAATTAAAGTATGTACAAAATGTCATTGAATCAATTAGAGGAAAGCTTACTTGTGAGCATGATAATTCCAAATAGTTCATTCAAATTATCGAATTTCTGGCAACAAATTGAAGCAATGCAGGAGTCCTGTGTGCAGAACCAAAAAACCCAACCAGGGGGCTAAAATCAAGTGATATTCAGTCAAGGAAAACTGGTCAGTAGTTGACATGTCAAATACTAGAGGCAAAAAAATTACTACCGACCAACGCAGAGTGTATGAAATTAGAGTAAAATCAAAAGCTTGAGGACTGTTAAGGTTAAGCAAAATTCACCAGTAAGTTAATTGCTAAACACGCTAATGTTAAAGCCAATTTTTTTAAAAACTTTGCTATTAAAGTATCATTTATTATTTTCCAGCTGAAATTTCACACCCATTTCAGGGAATTAGTTACACGAATCTACTCTACCAACTCTGTAAAAACTGGCTGTCTTTGCTGTTAGTTTTCCTTCTACTTTGCTGAATTATCAAACTATTCCTTGACCCCACAAAGGATTGACAATAAACACGTTAATTCAGTCAGCTAGCCGTGAAAAAAGCGCAGAATGTGCTACTGTTTTGGGGAGATTTGGGTACAACATCAGAATTGAAGGTAAGACATGAAAGTTGGGGGGGGGGGCTATTAGAGCCTGACAGATAAGCCTCATGGTTTCAGCAATTTATGTACTCAAGACAAGGAAAAGAAGCAGAGATGGTAAAGGTATTTTGCGAGGAAAAAAGGGTACTTTGTCTGGAACTGGTCATGGAATCACAGCTCTGTGGTTAGGGTGCATCTCTTGCCAGAGCCTCCTGAGGCGGACATGTTGAGTTCTTGGAATGGGTCAGCTGTCAAGCCTGCAGTGGCTTGACTTCCCAGGCCCAAGCTGGCTGCAGGCGCTGCTGTAGTGGTGTTGCTAGTCACACCATTGACCACCGGCTGCTGCTTCTGACGAAGACTGGAAATCTTCCGTAGGTTGCTGGCTGAGGTGCTCTGCTTTGGAGATGATTCTAACGCCTGTAAAACAAGGAAAGTGAGAAGGCACAAAAATCCACGGTAATACACTCTCAACTTGATTGAAAAAAACCTGGAAATCCTTGTCTGCACAAAACTTATTCATCTGCTACATTCCAACAGTATCGGTAAGTTGTGAATAAGCAGGAAAATTGCTTAATAAGAAATGAGGTATATCTACCGACAAATAGCAAGATCAATCTTTCAACATTAACCAATCAGCTTCTTGTCTTGAAGAAATGGACAAAAGTAGATTGGCTGGGAAGTGAGGCAGGTCGTTTGAGGATGGTTTGAGGAATTTAAAATCTGACCAGAGTACATGTATGTTAGGACTGTCTATAAAAGAATAGTTAACTTTGAACATTTTTTACAGATAGAACGTACGAACAGTTGTGTTAGTGTAAAACATGGCTGTCTACTGAACTAGCAAGTTAATAGAAAATTAGTACAATATGGAAGTGTCCATGAGTATCCCAAATTGGACTTGTAATCCTTCGACCGGTAGATGACCATGCATATTAGATTCTTCTGCAAATGAGGTACTCAATAAAATGAAACTTCTAATCTGAATTCTTGAGGTATAAAAAAACCAATAAATGGGAATTTGGATTTGACTTCCTCGACACAAAATCACTGACAAACATCTTGTGAAGGATTGCATTTGGGAAAACAGCAGACACTTCCATTTTCAAACTACAAAGCAGGGAACCAACTACCTACTTCTAGTTTACTGGTTGCAGAGGTGCTGCTGGCAACCGATGAAACTCTCTGTTTGAGAGACGGGCAAAATGGCAAAGAAAAAAAATAATAAAAATATTAACTAAATAAACCTGGCCAAACTTCTCAACATAAACAAAATACCAGTGAGTTGTTAGAGGGTAATCAGTTGGACCGACCTTTTAATAAAAACCATGTTCACACATTCTCTACTGGCAATAAAACCAATGAATTGAATATTTAATTTAGACTTTCAGAGACTTTTGGGGGTACTTTGCCTAAACCTCGAAACAGAGTGGTACACTTTGGCTATCAATAAAACACTTCTCTCTAAGTGGAAACGACAAGATCTCACTCGATTTGAAATATACAAAAAGTTGGGACAAGTCTTATACAGATTTGCGTATGTTACTGTGTTAGTGCATGCAGGCTTTCCTCTTTCCTTGCAAAGCATAGGCATAAACGGTAATAGAAATAAAACTTTAGCTTGGAACAAAAACAACGATTAAAACAATAATGGTTTTTCAGCATGAACATGAAACAGAAAGAAATAAAAAAAAAAAAAAAATAACGTACCCCACTATTTGCAAGGGAGGGTGGTGTTGAAGCAGTTTGTGTGGTAGTGGCCATGCTTATTTCTACATTCTTGGACATGGTTGGTGGGGGTGTACTCTTGGCAGCCTGAAGAGCGCCCTCACTGGCAGTTGAGCCGACAACAGAGAATGTGGCTCCCCCGGGGGACTGCTGACCCACCAGGGAGAACACGGCAGCGCCCTCTGTTTGCGGCTTGCTGCCAGCTTGGCTGCTCTCCAAGGCTGCTGCGGCCACTATGTTATTGATTTTCTGTTCGTCCGTCTTGTTCTTGGCGGTAGTGAGGGCGGTGGTGGCTTCGTCTTCTTGCAATGGCTGATGGGTAACGAAGGGGGAGGGGAGTGGAGGCAGGAAGATAAGGGGAGGCGGCAATCATGCAGTGAACGAAAAATTACAGCAATGCAACAAAAAGGGATTCTGTATGAAATACAGTCTGGGCAAGTATGAATGCGGAAAGAACAAGCCCACTCGTAGCAGATTTGAGTTTCTGATGTCAGTAAGAGAAAAACAACACAATGTTTCTGGACCACAACGTGTGCTAGGTGATCTCGCATCATGTTCATGTGATTTCTTGAAAAGGATTTAACTGTGAAATTTCTGACAAGACCATTTGCAATAATCAGAAATTCTGATCAAAAATTCACATCTCTTCCACCTTCAATTTGAAATAATGGAGAAAAATCCAACCCAAATCTTCCTCTTTATGAAGAGCCTAACAACTGAAAACGGCTGCGGACATAACACTTCCTGCTGGTTCTTGGAAGTGAGTAACCAATTGACTGATACAAGACTGCTTTTCACCCACTGTTACTAAGCACCCTAAAGAGAAATAACAGATTAATTCAAGATTCTTTTAAGAAGATTTGAAGTCATTTATAAAGGTACTGCTAAAAGCCAAACCAGCTAACCAGAAGCATCAAGCGCGAATGAGTCAAATTTAGTGAATGAAATGGATGATCCATTTCAGACCATGCCAAATCAAACAGCTGGGGAAACTTTCCGCGAGACCTCAAGAGAAAATTGCCTGCCACGGGATTTGAACCTCAGACTTGTAAAAGTACACCATTTTGCTCAACCCAGGGAAGTGTTAAAGCTTTTAGTGCTGCATGTACTTGAGTTTGTCAGTAGTTTCCTCCAGAGGTGTAAATCAGCAGCGCCACCACCTGCCATGCGGTGAAATCAGGGGTAATCCCACCAAGTGGAACCCAAAATGGGTCACAGCAGTGTGGGAATTCTATGGGGCGGTGATGTTTGCATATGTGTGTGTGGGTGTGCGTGTGGGTGTGTGGGAGGAGGGTGGTGGCATTTTGACAATACCTGGAGCATGTTAGGGCTGACGCCATTCTGCTGCATATCCGGGTTGCTTATGCTGCGTAACCTGCCATCACCATTGACCAGGAGCTGATTGGTTCTGGCTGCCGGCTCGGCTGACTTGACCGGAGGGGGTGTTAGGGGGTCCGTCATGGGGTCATCCATGGGGTCATCTAAGTGGCCCAGCTCAGGGGACCTACTCAGATTGACCACCAAGCCTTCCTTCTCACTGTGTACACCACTGAAGAAGTAAAACATTGAGAATATCTGATGTCAGCTTTCTGGCCTAACAAAATTCTACAAGTCAGAGGGGTGAACTGTTCTATGGTATTTGGTACACATGAGGTACATGCATCCACTAGTAAAGATAAAAATGGGCACAATTCTTTTTCCACTGTGTTCTCTTTGGGGCTGTAGGGTTCCTCCGTCTTGCTTCGTTAATTATTCACCCACCTTCAAATGAAGAAAAACACCCTAAAAATCAATATAGAGGGTATAACCTTTTGGAATGTTTTGATACCGTTTAGGTTTGATTCCCTGTTTTGCATGATCACGCTTATTAAATATTGCTTTTCAGAAATGTTCGTAATGCTGAAAGAATTTCTCTATTTCTTCCTAATTCCCATACAAAAGTCACAAATGCCATATCTTGTCAGAAACTGACCCTGGATTCAACATTTATGGAAACTGAATATTACTTTCAAGACTAGATCTATCATTTCCTGTCCAGCTGAAATTCTAGAGCCACTCACCCCAATGTACACCCACATGGCATCTACATGTACAAAGCAAAGGCCGTTTCTGACAGGTCCCTAAACTAGCCAGCAGTCAGGAAAGACTATAGCATGCAAAAACACTGGCTGTACAGGCAATGGAATAGCTGGGTGCAATGCTCTCTACTCTGTATAATACCCAAGGCAGCAAGTGAGGAACTAGACTACTTTACTGCTGGCAGCTCACATCAACTAGTTCTATATCGATTTGTTGGATGATAAAAACTGAAAAAATTGAGTAACAATGCCGCAGGGATGTTGAGCGGTGCTATATGTGAATCTAAAAACACTGAACTTCAGTTTTGGGGTAATTAAGTTCCTAAAATTATGGCATAATTGGCCTACTTCTCTAGTTTTTTGCAAAACTGGACAAAGAAAAGAAACTGAACAACTGCTACAAAAGAAAGAGAAATACACAAAAACCCCACCAATTTGAAAATGGAGATCTATCACATTTCAGCCATCTTGGATTGTTTGGTTAGAGACGAAGCAGTCTGGTGCCAATGACTGTCAATGAAGGGCACTGATTTCAAAGTGTCGTGTGAACAGAACTCTATGATGCTACAACCATCTCTTAAAGTGCAGCTGCAATGAATTTTTTATTAGACACAATTTTTCTGCATCTTTGTACTCTTATTTGTTGTATGAAAACTCTTTTACACTCTTGTTTGGTTAAATGTACTGAAAAGTGCATGTTTTCAAACAATTAAGACTGAGGGCGCTGTTGCTGTGACATCATCTAGGGAAGACATGGTTCAGTGCATAGGTGTTTATGTTCAAATTATGAACCCAGAATTTACCAACTGAAAACATTTTTGAGAGAGGGATTGATGGTTTCTGTTGCTATGCACATAAACAACAAAGAATCAGCAAAGAAGAGAAAAACTGAGTCTAGGAAAATCTGCAAAAGTGCAGGACTTTTTAGTGTACAAACCAATGTACCATTGAGGCTTCTTCCTCAGATGACATCACAGTTTTGCTCATGAATATGGAAATACTCATTAGCATAAAACCAAAAAGGCATTAAAATACCCTTTAAAATAATGAAACAAAAGTTCAAATAAGGTCAACTGAGGCACAAAGGTGCATTTTGGAGGTCTGTGATTCCAAAAACTTATTGCAGCTCCCCTTTAACTATGAAATGCATGAAATTAATCTAGGAATGCTTGTTGAGCATAGTCTGGTTCCAAAGATGTAATAGTTTCTCCATTATAACCAGTTCCTTGACTTTTGTTACCAAACAAAGCTGGCTGCAACATACAAACTACCCTATATCTTTAAACCATTCTTTATCCAAAAAAAAGAAGCTTTTCCACAAGACAAACTTACTGTCCATTCCAAGGACTAGTGAATTGTAGAGCGTAGCAAGAAATGAGGAAACGGAAAATAACGCATAGTTTAAATGTTATAAAATGCTTAAGAATGTTGCAGAAAATGGCTGATGTTACAAACAGTCTTACCTAAACACTGGCTGTTTTTTCCTGTTGTTAAGTAAAGTGAAGGTTTTAAAAATAAACTTGACAATGAAAACCAATTTGAAACATTTGCGAAGAACTATGCAAGATGATGATGAATGGACAGACGACATTTTCCAGCTTTCAGTGAGAAATTTCATCAAATATTTCAGAGCTATGACTATGAGGGAAATAGAGAATTCAGCATGCATTGTTTCTTCTCAAATGGAATGGCTTGATTGTCAAACTGATTGTCAAAATCAACAAGAAGTGGCTACAAACATGCAACATCTATTTTACATGCATAATAAAAGACCATAAAAGGTCACCAGATAACTGCAAAATAAGTCATAAGTCACAGAACCTGATTTGACGAACTCAGAACTCAATTTTGTGATTATTTCTCAGGGGCATATTTAAGCAGACCATTTTAAACCTTTCTTCCCAATTCAACTTTCAGGATGAATATTCTTTGTTTTCTCAAGCCCCAAAAAATATTTCAACCAAGCATTTGAAATCTGTGTCACGCACTGTTCACAATGTGCAAAGTTAAAGTCATTTCTTTTGTTTATAAAACTTTCAGTACAGAGGCTTTGCATGGCAGCCATCTTGTAGGGGAGTTCTCGTGTTCCACAGGGAAACCTCCTTTGTGCATACCCTTTTCAACAGAAGAACTGTCCTGTATTAAAAGATGGCTACCACACAAGCCCCTACGAGAGTCAGACATCATGCTTATTTTGCATCGACTGGTTGCATAGATGGGAAGGGGAGTTTTTAGGAAGGGGCGTGGCTATGTGGGAGGGGGGGATGACTTACACATTTTGCATGCTGGAGAAACTTTTGCTTGCCGGTCTTGGTGGGGGATCCACTCGGTTGTGAGGGGGCAGCGAGTTGTGGCGTCTGGAAAGAGGTAACAAAAACCAACACACACGCGCGCGATAGGAGAGGGGTAGTCAGGACAAGGCACAGAAAATGACTTCAGGAAAACTCTACTGGTAAGGGGGATTTTGGTCTACAAGCGCTTTAGGAAAGTGGACCAATGAGATGTTGTTTGATAGCCCAGCTACACTTGCTATGCGAGATATCAATCAATGGAAGGATCTGATTAGACCTTTTATTGGCAAGAGCAATTGTCTACCTGCAAGCAAAAATGCCACACTAAAAAAAAACTGCATGGAACCTGAACCCACGTTTTTTGCAAGATAATTTCATGCAAAAGGTATTTTCCACCCCACCTCAGAAATAAAAAGGCAAGGAATCACCAAGATGGTATTGATGCTTAACCACCACACTTTACAAAATAACAAAAACCTACTGAAACAATGCCATGCATGACATGTCAGGAGCTTACAACCAGAAAGCAAAAGCAAAATCAGGAGCACAATCACCACAAACATACATGTGGGCCCAATTCACTGAGCTGCTTAACAGAATATCACGCTAACTTCAGCAGAAACATTGGCTATTAAACCTTAAGCACTATTTCATGGCCGGTGGTTGGTGTGGTTTTGCTAATGGTTGCAGGTGCACAGAGATTTCTACTGTTACATCCCAAAGTTTAAGCACGTTTTTCCTCCAAGGTTAGCAAGCCTTTGGATGTGCTTACTGCTTATGGTCTCCATGAAATACGTGGAGCTTCTGTTAGCAAGCCTTTGGATGTGCTTACTGCTTATGGTCTCCATGAAATACGTGGAGCTTCTGTTAGCAAGAAATCGTATGCTAAGCTGTGCTGTGAAATGGGGTCCTAGATTCACACAAGCCATCGACGCAACAACACACGAAACAATGACAGTGTAAGAGTTTGGATGTCATTCACAAAACAGAAACACATCAACATAAGACACTCAACAAGCACCTCGAAGGCATCCTATGAGTTTCCCAAGCCTTTCACAAACTGACCGAACTCATTCATAAGTGCTTTCTGACCTTTCAGTGAATGTCATCTCCAACCGAACTATTATCAAAGAAATTTATAATCCAAGCCAAAACTGAGGCGTGTACTCTGACCAACACATGGTGGTCTCAAATTCCACCTGTCATTCTCAATCAGTATCAATTCCAAACTGTTTCCTTTTAACCACTCTCCCTGTTACACCAACCTAACACACACAGATCACAATTACACCTGCAATTACACCTGTTGTAGAAACCTTAATCCATCAAATTAAAGAATTATCCAATCCCAACCCCCACTTCCTTCTCTCCTTACCGGAAAGCCCCATCATCCATCTCCACTTTCAACAGGTTTTTGGCAGATTCCGGTTGTAAAAGTTTGTACTTCAGGTCCGATATCTTGTCAGTTGTGCCCACCGGTGTCTGGTTACGCTCGTCCAGCGCCGCCTTGAGGGGGTTGATCTTAATCTGATCGGCAGTCAGCTGTCCGCCCACCAGCATCTTGGAGGTCTGCTGATTGTTCTGCTTCAGGAAGTTGGAGTTCAAGGAGGCAGCGGCAGTGGCGGCGGCCGGTGTAGGCTGGGTCTGTGGTCTGGTACGAGGGTTGGGCTGGATGGAACAAGGCTCCTTCTCTAGGCCTTTAAGCTTGGCTTGGACTAGCTCCGACTCACCTAAAAGGAAAGAACAAGAGTATCACTCGCTACAATCATGCGATCTTGAACAAACCACTCTCTACCCAAATGAAACTCATTCCATCTGGGCTCCATCTCAAGATTTTTCTTGAACTAATTCCATCACCCAACATCAAGCACGCTGACTGTATCTTTTGAGGGTATTTCACTGTTGAAATAGAAGTGGAAGTATTTGGTTCAGAAAGCTTTGAACTATTATCCTAAAACTGTAACAATTCATTCTTCAATCTTGTTTAAAACAGAAATAGCATAAATATGTTAAACTGCAAATACTTGTCTTGTCAGATCTCCAAATTTTTGGAGTCTACAGAATAAAACAGTTCAGACTTATTTCTCTTAGTTTTTCTCTTTCACTACAAGTTGCAGATGTGATTGCTGGATTCCAATTAGAGCCACTTACTCAGTCCAGGTGACATAGGGTCAACCATGTCATCGTCATCCGTCACCACAGTGCCACCTGTCACATCCTGTCGAGCCGAGAGCGGCACTATCTCGGCGGTGGCTCCCGTGTCAATGTTTGTCTCCACCAAGTTCATGGAATCGGACAGCAGGCCAGGGCTGGACGCATTGGCCGTGGAGTTGGGTGTGGTTGGAGGGATGATAGGTGTAACATCGGCACTGACTGTCATGCTTTGGGGCATGGCCGTAGAGGCATGACTTGGCAGAGTTCTGGCATTACTTATATCCAACCTATGCATGTAAATTTCTGGAATTGTAACTTCTGGAGTGAAACAACGACCTCAACTCTTTGATACTTATAAGCTCAAAAATGGAACAAGCAAAGTGGTTTTAAATAATCCCTGAAAATGCAAATCAAAATTTTTTTTCCTAGCATAGAATGGATCATTTCTAATTTCATTCAGGAATGTATCACGTTTCCACAAAACTCTGTTAATTTCAAGATGATCCAATGATCCAATGAGGTAAAGTGATTGGACAATACCAAAACTTTCATCCAGTTACTGTTAACAAAAGAAGCTTCTAGTCAAGCACGTAAATGGACTTTTTGGAAGTTTGGAGAGTTGAAATTATTTGACATCCAAAATCCCACCCCAGTAAAAAGTGGCTTCTAACCAACCAAATTGTGTCCAATCTTACCCTGCCATCTGATTGGCAGCAGCATGGGCAGCTGCATGTGCTGCACTCTCTTGTAGATGGGCAGCTGTCAAAAAGAAACGACAAACTAATAATAATAAAGGGAGACAGAGGTGCCATGCCACATCTGAAAATCCAAAAACTTTTCAAGAACTCCACAAAATATGACAGCGTTTCAAAAAGAAACGACAAACTAATAATAATAAAGGGAGACAGAGGTGCCATGCCACATCTGAAAATCCAAAAACTTTTCAAGAACTCCACAAAATATGACAGCGTTTCAATAGGATTGCCCTTGGAAAGTACTGTTTCTCTAAAAAGTTCAATACTTGTCACTATTTCCTCCAAACAAATCTTGCTTAACTTCTTCTGTAACCTTTGCATAACAACTTCTTCAGGAAAATTTCAAACGTTCCATGCTGTGACATCTCAGAAAGAGCTGCATTGCTTGCCGTTTTGGGCCAACTTTGGCTTTTAGAACTGACCTCTCTTTTGGGCGTAAGACGGACGTCGAGAAAATCTTTGACTTGGTCTTCTTTCAATCATCATAGACCGTCGTGATCGATTTGTCTTTGCTGACTGGAATTCTGTCCTACCACTGTTGGTCAAATCATTGCAGTACATGAAGAAGAGAAAATAAAAATACATTAAAATGTCTCTAAAATTCTGTTTGGGTTTTGGTTTGAAGCACTGCGTGAACTATTATGCTGCATCACAGACGAAACCATTTGAATTGCAGAAAATCACATTTATCCAGCTATAGGCTGATTTAAACACTAGAAAGGGGACCAGTGAGACTTGAAACTTTGCATGGAGTTGATATCAAATAGTGACCATGTGCAATGACACCATGTGACTATCTCTTAAGGGAAGATGTATAAAAGAACCATTGAGTTGAAACTCGAAGACAATCTGAGCACACCGATCAAAACGTCATGTTTAAACTCATCGATTCTTTTCAGAACTACACAACTTCCCAAAAGTCACACAGTGATCCTGTTAACCTCCTACTTCTATACAGAGCTCATTTTCGCCAACTGGTATTTGTAGGAACCTTATAAAGTCAATTCCTTAACTATGGTGGCAAATATGGACAAAGTTAAGTGTCAAAAGCATTGCTGTGCATTCATATGACATGTCAAAAGCATTGCTATGCTTTCATATGACATGTCAGAAGCACCGCTGTGCATTCATATGACATGTCAGAAGCACCGCTGTGCATTCATATGACATGTCAGAAGCACCGCTGTGCATTCATATGACATGCCAAAAGCACTGCCATGCATTCATACGACATGTCAAAAGCACTGCCATGCATTCATACGACATGTCAAAAGCATTGCCGTGCATTCATACGACATGTCAAAAGCATTGCCGTGCATTCATACGACATGTCAAAAGCATTGCCATGCATTCATACGACATGTCAAAAGCATTGCTATGCTTTCATATGACATGTCAGAAGCACCGCTGTGCATTCATATGACATGTCAGAAGCACCGCTGTGCATTCATATGACATGCCAAAAGCACTGCCATGCATTCATGACATGTCAAAAGCACTGCCGTGCATTCATACGACATGTCAAAAGCATTGCCGTGCATTCATACGACATGTCAAAAGCATTGCCGTGCATTCATATATGTTGTGCCTTTACTCTAAGCTTGACTTGACTTCTCATCTGACCTGACTTGACTCCTCTACTGACCTGTATCTGAACCTTGACCCCATGCGTATGAACCCTTGCTTCTCATCCCGGTGTTTGACGGGGCCTCGTAGTCTGAAGAAGGCATGGTGTTCCACCGCACATTTCCATAGATGCTTACAGGATCTGTTGGAGCTCAGACGGAATACAAAGTTGTGTTGCTGTTCATTGTCCTGAGAAAGAGGAAGAAAAAAAAAAACCCCAAAAATATTCAGAAAGTATACTGATATCTACTCAATTGAAATCTGTCTTGCCGATATCGGCTCTAAGGGAGTGGCACTATGTGGTGACATTCTACTGATAAGATGCATTTGTATTACAGAGGCTAGTTTTCAAGATCTTTGACCCTACCCCTAGGGTTTGTGAAACACTATTGACATAAGCCAGTTTGGTATGTCAAACAGGCAAAATCATTCCAGAACAAAGCAAGCACACGAGTCTTTGTAGAGCCACGGTAACAGGGCAAGCTCACAGGCCTAACATGCGCGTCAGAATGACCTCAGATGCGCTTCATTTTGGGCATGCGCTGTTGGAATACTGCACTGACTCAACGCAAGGTTGAGGACTCTTAGGGTTAATCCTCCTCACTCAGAGAAGTTTGAACAAAGCTAAAATTTGATTCCATTTATAGAAGTTTTTCTTCATTCATCATCATCATCATCAGAAGTCCCGGTCAAGATTTGATCATTTAAATCTTTGTTTCCGTGGCTGATGATAATCATAAATATTTGTAAGATTGTTGCTAGGAACATCCACATTCCTCTTCTTATGAATGAACCCAACACCCTACCCTGTCATCATCCTCATTCACTGCTAGGTGGAGTTTCTTCCCCTTGAAGTCCAACTTTGTCACCTTCGGCCAGAAGAAGAGACCAATCTTCTGATTGCCTTCGAAGACCAGGATGCCGGTCGGTGTCAGTCCCAGTGAGTAGGAATTACCATCCTTGCCCTGTGTCATCAAGAAAAAAGAAGTGAGTCAGGGATGTCAATGTCAAACAAAAATGGAAGATGTATTATCTGAAGTGCTTGTGATACTGTGAGAAACCTACAGTGACACAGATGTGTGGTTTTCAGAGGTGACAGGAAACCTCCTGAGTATTTAGGCAGAGAGCCAGATTTAATCAATAGAGCATCTCAATTTTTCAGTCTTGTTTCTCATCAGCCTTTAGACAGCAGTGTATATACAGGGCTCGTTAAAAAAAGAAAGAAGACATCTGTGAGGATCAAACCAATCAGCCAAACAAGGCTGTGGGTCATGTCACAGTTGAGGGCAGTATTGATGTCACTCCTGACGACTTGCAGACTTGTCAGGAATCACAGAATGGACAATTGGGAAAGATCGGGTCCAGTGTGATCAACGCTTACCATGACATGATGCATATCCACACCATACATCTCCAGCCATTTGGCCTTGTTCAGGTAGTTCAGCTCCGCCTGTGCTGGTGTCTGGCCCCTGATAAGATGACAAGATAATCACAGATCAGAGTAAGGCATTCTCTCTAGGCTTGTGTGGTACTCTTGGTTCCAAGCGGTACTCCCAGTTCCGAGTGGAACCGCGGTTCCCAAAAAAAAATCAGAATCAGCGGCTCTGCTTTTGTGAAGAACTGGGTACCCACCATTGGTGGTTCCACATTCAAAGAGCCGACTCCAAACGTCCAGCGAGGGTCTCGGTTCAAAAACATTACTCTGAAACAAATCGTAAATCCCAGCAAAAAACACCCACTAATACAAGTCTCACGTATTCATCAAAACTGGAATTTTAAACACTTGATATTTTCAGGGCCCTGAAAACAACTCTGTGACCCAGTGTCAATACAGACTATAAATGAATCCACTGCTAACTTACTTCATTTCTTTAAACTTGTCCACTATTTCCACCTCCATGTCTTCAGATTGGAAGGGGACAAATCTGAACTCGGACACCAATTCTGGGGTGTGTTCTGTAGGGTCATAGTCACCAAGCTCAGCTGTACAAAGACCAAACAAACATACAAGACAATCAAAAACAAGAATTCTTAACAACAAATAATTGTGACCAGTCACCAGAAATGAGCTGAAAGTCAGGATGTTTCACAAATTGAGATATTGGTATTTTTTTAATTCAGCAGAAATAGAGCCTTTTAGCGGTATGTCCATGTACCTGGGACCTTGAGGGTAAAAGTATGAGGTGACAATGTGACGTCATTCTGGCAGCTTTGTGTCTTTGTTTCCAACACTGTTTCAACATTTCTGACCAGGCATGAATAATACTGTCGTCCAAATTGGTAAGAATATGACATTATAAAAACCAGATCGTGCAAAACTTAAATTAAATGGACAGGTTACTCTTTCCAAATATTACAAATCCCCAAATTGACCTCAACTTGAATATCTGACTTTGAACCGTTAAAATAGGAAAGAGCAGAATGCGACTTTACACTCATTTTGTCATGACGGGTCACAATTGTCAAACAGACCAAATAATACGTGCCAATTAAAAAGAAAACTGAAATGATTCTGCAAGTTAAGGGACCAAAATATAAAGATTCCAAAAAGGATTCGTATCAGTGTTTCTTACACTGTAGGCTCAGCGCTGCCAATTCAACAGCTGTCGTAACTGGAGGCTCTAACTTCCCTGTATGAATGTCCTGCTTCAGTTGCAGAAAAAATAAATATCTGTTGATGGGAAGGGAAGAAGGCATTACTTGATTAGCTTTCCTGTTTTGAAGTGCCCCCTGCCATATGGAACCAGCTAGCTACAATGTAACCTGAGGAAGCTCAGTAGATAAGCACATATAGCATCTGTAGTTAGCAGGTTTGAGGCTGAGAGGTCCCGAGATGTGACAGCAGACTTGTAAAGTTCTTCTCTAAGGTGTTCATAAGTAGACAACACATAATGGGCATTGATACGCATCTTAGTGAATGGTGGATGAGTTCGTTGAACCAAGCAATGCAATGTTGAACCAACTCTAACCCCCCTGGGGTGTATGTCAATCAAACTGAAATTGGATGATTGAGGACTGTTGGGGTTAAGCAAAATGAGTTTCATCTAGAATGCATCAAATGTTGGAATATTCAGTGTTTAAGTTGGTAAACTTGAATCAAACCATGCTTTAAACATCAACTGTAAATTACAAAATTAAGTTCCTAGTTTGGTGTTGCATTCTATGTGCCTACCTTGTAAGTTCTTCGTGAAGATTGTTGGGCTCGGAGGAATAGAACTTGACTTGGAATTTCAGCAGAGATGGTAGACCATCTGGAAACAATTATTAATTTTTTTCTTCAATGTCATCGTAAATTCAGGAGTAGATGTTTCAAGATGACTCCATGATTAAAAGGTTGAATTCAACTGAGAAATTTGATTCTAATGTTGGACTTTTGGGTAACTCTCCAGTTCCTAGACCTAAATGAACATGTACATCCGGACCAATACACCTTTAAACTTGGAAGGGTCAAAGGTCCCACACAACCAAACTCGGAGCAATGACCCTAATCTGACCTGCCCAGCAGACATGGTTTTCCAGCAAACATCTCCAAATCAAACTACTCACCACCAGGTCCAGTGGGAGTTTAGACAGACTGCCAGAAACAATGATCCATATTCTTTGAGCAAATCAGTTGTTCCCAGCAGACATTAGTGGGGCGACCTACCCTAGGGAGTTGTTGTGTAGGTGTGGGAGAGATTGCAGAATGAGATTTTCCTCCAGTGTAAAGCACAAAGAAGTGATCTTAAAGACGCATTCTTGTGATAAGCCCTTTTCCAAATAAGTTGTTTTTTTAATTCACGAGTTCAAACAAACATGGTAAGGTCATAGCCCACTGCAGACTATGTGAAACTAGGAATGACTGATCGGGGAATGAAGCCGAGGTTGTCTTGCAGGAATAAGGAGTAGAATTCTCTAACCCACAGAGGTAGCCGGGTAGCCCATCATTCTTTCTGTTCCTCTTCCATCAAGTTTAAAAAGTGCATGTACATGTACCGGTACAGGTAACAACCAAGGTTTAAAGTCTGTCAGCCAAGTTTAAAATTTCAGTTGTTGCATTTCCAAACTACAGAATATAAAATATTAATACACAACATTATTTTGACCCAAAACAATCTATCTCGTTGATGACCAGATAAACATCAGACCAGAACAAAAAATGGGTGGGATGGGTCTCAAGTGGGTCCTGGATCTCTTTAACTTCACCCACTCTCCATTTCAATCATTCCCCACCAAATTAACAATTTGGAGCTTTGAAAACATGCACCGGTAGCTGCATATCAGTATTTTGATGGTTGATCAGTTTTGACAAGTATACTTACGTTTGAATTGTTTCTTCAATGTCTTGGTCGGATCTAGCCAATTCTGAGGAAACAAATACATGTATCACATACAGTTTGTCACAAAAGTTTAGCTAAATGCAGTCTGGTTCCACTTGTTCACTCTGTCTTTTCTGTTAGTAGCTTTGCTCAAGCTGGACTTGTGTCCACCTGTGGAAATTCTTATAAAGTAGGCCTACGGGATGCCCCTTGACCCTTGTTATCATGTGTGGGTGTCTCTGGAAATAAACTTGACAGCATATTAAGTCCGGTAATGATAGATTTCCGACTGAAAACAAATGCACACTGACCTGCATTCAGATCTAAATGTACATGTAGGCCCATGTGTAGTTGTAATTTGGTTGCACAAAGACATGGACTAAACTGCTTTACACTCAAAACGTCGACAAATACCGATTTCAGAAGGAAAGGAAGCACTACTCAGGCTTACGAACGATTCAGAAACGTAAACCAAATTTTTCTTCATGTTCCTGAGGGCATTCTAGCCACAAATGGAGGGGAAAAAAAACTGATGAAACTTAAACATAGAACCAGTAAGTACTAGGCACAGTAGAAATAGAACATAAATTCCTGAATGTTTGACAGTAAATAAGGGCAACCAAGAACATTAAGATGCTTTTAGAAATGTTTTCCTAACGTGCGTGTTTATACCAAAATGACACCTGGGGTTGGGAGTTGTTCCTTGCAGCCAGGGGTCATGACCCAAAAGCCAGGGTGAAGGTACAATGGCAAACAGAAACATGAAACCGGAATCGAAAATGAAAATGGGGGGAAGTTATCGGGGACTTCCTGAAATGTGTACTTACAAAAGAGAACAACATTCTTTGTGTGAAACAGTCTGCTTCACTTACCAACACCTACTCGGGTCTCTTTGCACAGAATTTGACGATTTGAAATCTATAATTTGACTCTTAATAGAAAGCTCTCACATACTTGTAAGTATTGAATGGCATATTTCTAGATTTTTTCCTTCACAGTGCATTTAACTGTTTGACTATTGGCTGTATGCAGGAACTATAGAGAATACTAGTGAAGACGCAGAGCTCTGCGATGTTGAGACCATGTCTCATGATGTACATGCAAAATCATTGTGTGGACGGACAGTACTATGGACGACACTCGAAAATCCTTAGAACTTGGTCCAAACGTTCTGTAAGAAATTGTTACAACATGGTGCCTTTAGAAGAGGGGTACATAAAGCGAAGCTGTCCCTCCCCATCACAGACTGGTTGCATAATTTTCTACCACAAGAGGGCAGCAGTCATGCACAGATCCCACAAGCACCACTGTTGAGACCCAGATCATAGTCTGGTGCATGCTGTGTGGCCTGACAATACCAGCTTTACATATTTGTCATATCAGATCACTGTTTAACCTCAAGTGATTTATGGCCATGTAATGTATTTAGCCTTCCAGTATCAAATACCTTGGCCATTGGATTGACACTCCGAATTTGTTTTTTATTTTCAGTCCAAGAATAACTTGGAGCTATTTGAATGCATAAAAAAACAGTCAGGGGAGTCAGGTTGGCGTAGTGATTATTTCCCGGCCTTCCACCTCTGCGGTCCAGGTTTGATTTCCGGCTCGGTCCACATGTGGATTGGATTTTCAGTCCCTGCCTGATTCTGTGGGTTTTAACCAGAATATTCCTCTGGGGTTTTCCTCCCACCTCTAAAACTGTAACTGCTTCTCATTGTCTCCTCTCTATAGGTTTCTTCAGGCTTGCAAGCTACAGTGCCTAGGGTGCTTTTGAGGAATCCTTGGTGTCATTACCAGACATAAATAATAAAGAAACCTGCCACTAGCAGTGGAAATGTGATTAACCCTAACCCCTTAAGGTGTACGCAAAATTACACTGGAGAATTAAGGACTAGTATGAACAGATACATATATACAATGCAAAATGACACCCATTTGTAGTACTGTCTCTTAGGCACTCCATACATATACTCATCATGTATGATGACACCAGAGGTCACAGCGTGACCCTCTCTGTGAGTTGAGATATTACAATCACTGTGAACCCAGATCAGCGTGCTTGTCTGTCAATCTAAACAAAGAATACTACACCATTCATTTTTGCTTTGAAGCATACATGTAACTCCAGTTTCTGCTACACCTAGTAGTAAATTAAATAATCCAAATACAGAATTTTAACCGCTACATACGAGCCTCAAGCTGGACCAAGAGAGGGTGTGATTTTCTTAGCAACGGCGGCTCCTTTGGTCAGAACTGAACTTTTTGTTGGTTCTCCACTGACTATGAAAAGTATGCGTTGTGATGGCATTAATGCCTGCAAAATGAACACTCCCAACCAAGGTGTCTCTTTTCAACTGATGAGGGGGTGCTTCTGCTCAAGGCGGACACGGTTTCACAACATGGGCAAGAGTTGACGGACAAATGAAATCAAGATAAGACTTGCATGGCATGTATGATACACATGTGTACTGCATTTAGAAATAAAGTTCTGAACAATATACATGTACATATATGAGGTTCCTGTCCAGGCACATGGGACATGCACACAAAGGCTGCTGGATATATGATACATCGATTGATTCTCTTGATAAAGTTAACGACATCCTGTATTTGACAATACAGGAAAGTAAGGACCGAAACTGAACAGATGGTGAACATGCACGACTTGTGCAAGAAAGAAGAAAAGTTGGAAAAGACATTCAGCACCCCTCGATCATTGCCCAGAAAAAATAAACATACAATGTAAATAGAAGGACTGTTTTTTTTTTTTTAATTTTCTTTTGGGAGGGCCTTTCTGCAGCCTGTCAAATCTCTAATCTTACTTCATTGTGTGGACAGTGCAGCTTCATGTCCATATATACAATCAATCTTGGGTTCACTCCACACCTATCGCATCTGACCCTTGACCCCCAGTTCACATACTAGGCCTTACAAGGGACGAGGGGATACATCTTTACAAGAAGATTCCCTTGAAATATAATGTACACATAGTACATTCACCCTCAGTCTTGCATATGTATTTTCCAGAGGCCATCCATGACCTGTGCCACAGTGCAAACTGAATGTTGCCAATCACCATGTTTATTAGAAAAACGATTAGGTGCCAGTTGCAAAATAGGAATAGCACTAGGCTCCCACCGTCATTAACGACGAGCCTCCTAAATACCTTCATGTAGAATCACTGTGAAAATTTGGACATTGACAAAATATCAAAATATCAAAAATTTCAAATTAATTGAAAGACTGGCATTTCTGGATGAAAGAGAAGTCCCTTCTTAAGCCAAGGAAGGATTAAGAACTCATGTATGCATGTACATACCAAGATGTTTTGACTGTCTGGGAAACTCAAACCAAAGTAATCTTTTTCCACTACATCCAGAGTGTAGAAAACCTGGTTGTACAACTCTTCAGCCTTGGCATTTTTCTGAGAGAAACAAAAGATTGAAGGAAAAGAAATATTGAAATAAAATAAGGCTAATATTCATGGTTAAAAGATAGACCAGGAAGGGCATTTCAAACTTTTGTTACTGGCAAATTTGTGCCGCACAGCCTAAGGGTTTTTTTAATGTAAAATCCTACTGTATGGGCTTAATAAAATGGTTACTCTTTTAAACTCTAATCTCCTGTCTTTGACAAATATTGACATTTTAGGATGCATACAGTTATGGTAATGGAGGAAAGACTTCTGAAACGAGTCAGTGTACTTGTCCCACAGAGTCACACCAGGCTAATCAAAAGTCCAATTCTACATGTACGTGTACCTCAGCTGACAATTGAAGTAACACCTGATATTTTTCCCTCGGACTGAAACTTCTTGCTTGACTGTTTTAGCAGCATCATGGCAAGACACGCAATCCTGACAATATTTTACCAGCTGTGGAAATGAGGCTGCATGTGTGCTCATTAGCTTTAGTATTACAGTGTTTGGTTTCAAACTTGAAGAAACTACAGGACCATGACAAATTTGTTTAAATCTGAAACTTGAATTGTAGAGGCGAATTTCCGTAACCGTTACTTGATTAATCTTGCTCTTTGTGGAATAGGCAAGACAGAATACATGGCTTGTAAATGTACATGTACCAGTACATATAGATTAATTGTTATATATGGGTAATTCCAGAAATTAGGGGACCATTTTTTTGTATCCCCGTCACATCTGACATATTTTCTAATCTCCAAGAGTGATGAATTAATGTAAGTTACTGGTACCTGCCAAACAAATAGTAATAATTTGAAATCGATTCCAGTGATTTTCCATATCAAATAACAAAGGTCAGATGTAAAAGGATGTACACGAAAATGTCACACTTTTGGACCCCTAATTTCTGGAATTACCCAATTATACAAATTTCCTTGGTGTTGGTCTTGAATACAATAGTGGAATCCTATGACTTGAACCTTTGTGACCCAAAACTTATGTCAACTCAACTCTAAATGGACTTAAATGTTCCAACCCTCCAACTTCAAGGCTGTTAAATCTACCTGTCTGCAAACACACAACATTACAGTACAGTACATGTACATAAAGTAGACCTGACTATTCCCAGTCTTTATCTACAGAGCTCTGATGGCTGTCAAAGCTGTCCGACCCCACCCTCAAGGCCTCTTTGCACAATCCTCAGCAGTAGTATGACCCTGCAGCTAGCTTGGTGCAAGATCCCACAGCTCTACATGTACAATATAATTACTACTACTGTGAGTACATGCACAATGCCAAAGGTGTTGTCCCAAGCTAGGTCACCTGCCTTGTCGTAAGGTCACCCAGGAGGTGTTTCCCTGTGACTGGTACATCTGTTTAGGTAGTCCCAACTAAAGATGCATGAACAATTGTGTACACGTTGAAGAGTTTTTCCAGTGAACTCAATGACAAAAACCTGAAACTGAATTTCTGATGCATGCAAAATGCAGCTGTTCAGCAGCAATCACTGGAAGTTTCAACACAATGTATGTATATGCAGCAACCAATGGTTTTGTGCGCAGCTTTTACAAAGAAGCGCATTCTTTTGTGAATGTACAGGTCCAGGTATTTATGTAACACTGCACATACATACTATTTGCTGGTTACTGGTACGTTAGACAGGGGTACATGTACATTCTATGTCTGCGTTGGTGCGCAGGCGTGGCATTCACAGTGTGGACCTCTACACAAAAGAAGTCCGCATAATGTAGGGTGCGATGGCGTTGTGTGGACTTGCACACATCCACACAATGTTTTCCCCTCTCTGAAAAACAGTTTCAGAGGCACTTTGGGGTCGAGGTTATCCGTAGCAAAATGAAGAGGAACAGTCCAGGGAATCATTATCAAAAACCCAGCTCGAAGGAATTATCCCAGTTGGAGAAAAAGGAGCATTTTTCTCAAGTTTCCTTAACCACAGGAGAACAAAAGAATGTCCACACTTTGTATGTAACATGAACAGTATATTACTGTTCATAAGTGTACGTGTACATCGTATGTTAACATCATCACTTCATGCGAGATACATTCATGAACACTGTAACGTAGCAAAAGTACATTTTAACAGGTGAAACTGAATTTGGAACATTTGCCTAAATTGGGAGGTCACATAATGCAACGCCTTCATGTTTCCACCTTGGTACTGTACACACTTGTAAACACATATGCACATGTAACTGTGTACGTACTGGCATGTATGCAAAGCATTGGTATGACACATGTATCCGTACATGCACCGGTCCATTACACTTGATCATATCGGCTTCATGTCCATGTGTGTTTGATTCCTGTCGGGCATTCAATATAGCGACCAGAAGTTCACAGCTTCTGGAATGTCAAGAAGTCATGGCTCTGAAATGAAACACACCCACGTAGTACCTAGCCTACATACATGTACAGTCTGATGCTAGACTGCAAAATACCAACCATCAACCGTAGGCATATTACTACACAGCAGGGTGTGCTGAGCACCAGTTGCGTTGCGGTATACCTCCTTGATATAAATGGGTCATCCCCGGTATGCTGTACAATATTTTTTATTTCTAATGTTCAACTGCATTAAGGGTCATAAATATGTTATTTCAATCTTTCTTCTACAGCAAGACATAGCATGTACATTTGTACATTTGAACTAATGTACGCTGATCATGTGGGCCACCAGATTCCCTCATTCAAATGCAAATTAAACATGAATGTTATCACCACAGATATTAAAATAAATAGTGAAGTCCATGTACACATGTATTGGGTCATGTAGACACACAGTTTAGGAGGTTGGGTGGAGCTGAAGGCTGGTCCAACAGAGAATAAGAACCGCAACATTACGGCGGCTGATTTGCTCCATCCGCTGTTAAGTGGTACAATAAGCAGTTGCAACGATGAGCAGCTGTATTGCAGTTCTTCTTCTCTGTTTGTTTTACCAGGATCATGATACATGTACATTTGTTTTCCTCACTTTATTTTATAATTATTAATGTTGTATGCTGATCTGTTTGTCTTCTAGTACTAGTAAACTTTTTATTATGTAGCTATCAACTATATTGACTCTAAAAATTTGTAGTTTTGTAAATATTTGTTTTATTCCTTTGTGTAAAAAGGCCAAAGGAATTTGGGATAATAAAGTCACAATGACTTGAATTGAATGTTGGTCTACATGTATTCAGGATTCATGATTCACATTCATCTATTCTGATCAGTAAAATATACATGAAAGATTGATGCAGGGTAATGTGGGAATTTAATTCATTCCAAGAGAGTCCTCTTTATATAAACAAAGTGATTAAATCCAAATGTATTTGTACTGTTTTCTCCTCCACATCACGTCTACAGTACATGTACACACACGAAGGTCTACTGGTACATGATTAATAATACTTGCTGTCTGTGTACTTTGTGATGGTGGGTGGCCCCTTCATGAGACGACTCTATTGAAAATCACTCACTTGAAAAGGGCACAGCCATATTAAGGTGGTATCTTTACAACACAATGCAGCAGACGGAATATAAACCCTAGGTCTGCTGCACAATGAACATGTACATGTATGATGTATTCTTTTTATTGGTTAGACTCATTTACATGTACACGTACAATGTACTTGTATTGTGAATACATGTAAAGGCAAATGGTAAACTGTACAGGGGATCTATCTTATTGATCTGCTGCATGGAATGGAATCTACCTATTACTGAGGAGCCAATGGCAATGTTTGTTACAAAGGAACTCCCTGAGGTGTGTCATGCTTATGGAATGCAGACACACTTTAACAGTGTTTATTGACGTTGTTCAATTATGATGGCAAATGTATGTTGAAAATTGAAAATACTAAATGTCAGATATGACTAATGTGCTGTTTTCTTTGATATTTGGAATTGAAATTGAATAATTCACGTAAATATACAGTACACAGTTTACGTGTATGTACCATACTGCTTTCATGTACATTTTGTACTGTGGTCTGACGATTTGAAATTGAAGAAAAAGAATTTTGAAATGTTGATGGAATACATGTACTGTTTATTAAATTGTGATTATGACAGCTTTTGCATCACAGCTAATTGTACGTTGGCTTGGAAAATATACAATAAATTTACATTAATATACAGGTAGGATAAATTTACATGTAAAAATACATTTAGAGGATACAAAGGACGTCATACATGTACATGTACCGACATGTATACTGAAATGTTCACGACTGGCTCACATGTAAGGTCCGTCCATCAAATTTAAACACTGCTTCTATGCTCCTTGTACAATGTACATGTACATCAACTGATCAAACATCCAAAGCATTACCAATCACTGGTTCCATCTATAACCTTCATTACTCAGTTCGAAAATCTTATGATAACTCTATGGCTGGTTCAATAGAACTCATGAGCCGTCTGTCCAATGTGTCTGGATTTTTCTTCATCATCCTTGATATGGTTCATGCAAGTTACAAATTACTGTCCATGGACATTCATGGAAATCAGTTATCAATCTATAACACTTGAAAATTGAATCTAGAATCTAGACTTGACTCACAGACAGGCTTACATTTTAACTATTAACGCGGCATGAATAAAAACCAGCTTTATACTGTATGAAGAAAAGACGAACTTTCAACCCTAAATTTAGGCCCTTACATTTTAACTATTAACGAGGCATGAAAAAAACAGCTTTATACCGTATAAAGAAAAGACGAACTCAGTCATAGCAATGCAAATTAGCATGAATGAGTATAAATTTCAAAAATTTTGAATAAAACGAATTCTATGATTGAAAATATTCCAGAGTCTCAAAATTGATAGATGTACTCACTTTTACTTCATAAACCTTGTCTGTACCGTCCAAAAACAGAACTTTGCAGACGAAGACGTGCTTGTGTTTGGCTGCCGGGACATGGACCTCCGTGCCCCGGCCCCTAGCTCCGGCGCGGTCCTGCCGACGAAATCGACGGGAGAATCTCCCAGAAAAAAAGCGCATCATCTTGACAGCTTGATTTCTCCTCTGGGTCGTTGATTTCCGATCTCTGAACAGCGTTAAAGAGATTCGTAAAACATCTGAGCCGACTCCTTATGATTTTTTCGTCTCATATTCCTGTAAAGTGAGAAAATCCAGGCGAGATTTTTCCGGTCTCAACTGTAGTCTTTGAATGAAATTTTCTACGCAATACGTGCATGAAGCATTAGCTGGCTAAGCAGCTTGCTAGCCGCATAATCCAAAACTGGTATCCACTTAACTGATGAAAAAATGACAATCTACTGTTTACCAGCGAAATGTAGGTGGTCGCGGCATCGCGGCACATTTTTTTGCAGTAAGGCTGAGAATTCGCGGGACATTGCGAGATTTGCGAGATTCAATTCAAGATGGCTGCGCCCATGGATGCGTGACTATTTTTCGACTTTTATTTCGGTAGAGTCTGATCATACTTTATTTGTGTTTTATGAATTAAACACGCAACGCTAGAACTGCAGTCCGTTGGGTAAGCCTTCCAAGCTTAATTGCAGAATACCCCGCCACCCCGCACGATCAACCTCACATAGCCAGGCCATTGCAGACCTGACACTTCACTTAGGCCGAGTTCGGGCTTCTTGTTCTCGTTTGTTCACGAACAGCTCGATTTGTTGTTCGTGGGTCGGTCGCTCGAACGCCGGGAATGTACAACTGGTTCTTCGTGCTAGTAGTTATTTGTGGCGAGCAACATGCAACATGGCAGCGTCCTTGTGCATTCTTCGAAAGTTAATGTTGGATAACTGGGCTAGGCCTTACTTTTTTTCCGTTTAAAAAATTCATTTCTGTCATGGAAAATTATTGCTGTTAATTTTGCAAAAGCTTTCCATTGTCTTCGGCTTTGTAAAGCCATATCGGTACTTTTTGCAGCTGTTCAAAAATCTGTCATGATGTCACAAGTTTTTCTGTGTGTTCATGTAAAATGCTTATGAGGAGGTGGTGTGTGATCCTGTTCCGAGAACAGTGTTCTTGGGACGTGTTCCCGCCATTCGAGTGCGAGAACACGAAACCCGTGTCAAGATTGGACCGCCCGAACTCGACCTTAGAGGTCAAAGTCATAGCCTACCCCCAGAACTGTGTGTAACTAGCATCAACAAAGCATCAACAACTTGAAAATACCCTCTAAAGATTTAAAAGTGGTTTTATCATAATTTACTGCAAATTCTAAGGAAAAGACGATTAGCTGATGGCAGAATCAATGGTGTTATTGTCAGATCGTGCAAAGATTCATGATAAGATCAACCGATCTTTCACAACAGCAATAGTGTGTTATTAGAGTCAAACTTGTAAACATGATACTGTAGGAGAAATGAACCTGTGTTTTAGTTGTGTATTTTCATTTGTTCATTTTGTTTTGAGGCAATATAACTCACTCTTTTATTGATTTTATTTTGTGATATACAGATTATGTGTTGTGTCTTTCCAGATCTGACTGAAGTTTAAGCATTTTGATGTAAGCATATTGCTGGCAAACAAAAGCAGAAAAATGGTGTTTCAAGGATTCTTACAATTTATCCGGAGACCAAGGAATGTAGTTATCTTCAGTGGTGCGGTGGCAACTGGTGTATTCTGCATCAAGTTAGCACCCCATGCCTTTCCTTCCAAAGTCTACCGGCCCCTTGTTGAGGCCTACAAGGGAGGTCATAAGATTGCTCCAACTGAATCACAACTGAGTGAATTCCACAAAGTGTGTCAAGACATTGGAGTCAATCCAGGATCTTACAGTGTCTTTGTTACAAGCAGGTGGGAAATTAGAAGTCGTGGTTTGGCATGGCTGCCAAATGGTGTCCAGTTTGGAATACCAGCTATTCTGAAGGATAACCCAGACCTTTCTGCCAAGCGCTTCTCCGATCCAATCAAGACCACTGCAGACTCGGAGGAGGGGAGGGCCTTCAGAAATTCCTTGAACTTGAGTGAGAGCGCCAGAAAGTTCAGCCTTGCGAGGGAGGTCATTAAAATCAAGCGTAATGCCACAGCATCGTCAGTTGTATTGGCTCCTGTGGTCACATTAGCCAACTTTGCTGGTGTCTTTGCAGCTCAAGTCCTCTTTCCTCTGCCGTTATATGCCAATGTTGCTTTGGTCGGCACTTGTTTTGTCATGATCTACCAGTTTCTGATGGGAGTTGTCAACGAGAGGGAGGATCTGATTACAGATGACAAGGTGGCCGAGCTCGGGGAGGAGTACGTAAGGGGCGGTGTGGAGTTTTACGAGAAGAAGATACAGAAGAATATCGCTCTGCGCAAAATCATGGGACGGAGAGGAGAACAGATGTACACATATTACGGGAACGAGGTCCCTGGTTGGATCTATTCTGCAGGGGCTAGTAATACTCAGGAACGAGACAGGTTGAAGAAAAGGCTGGAAGAAATTGAGAGAAAGGGAGCTCCCAGCTGAAGCCGAGTGCCTGCTAAGCATGCTGGGGGGGGGCATGCAAACTGGACCTTGCTAGCACCGCCCATTATTACAACATTCAGTTCAGTTGGCACGTTCATTTGTAAAGCTCTGAGCACATACAGTGCATCGCATTGAAATATCACCATTCTTCTAAAATTTCTTGAGTTTTTAGTATCAATCAGGAATGGTGCTCAATTCCTAGCATTCGGAAGGATTTTAGGGGTTCAAACGGTCATGGGAAAATCCTAGGAAAAATGTTTTTTTTTTGTGTGTGAAAAGTCATGAAAAATTGGGGAAAGAATAGGGTGTCCCCGAATCCTGTTGTCAAAAGCAGAAAAAAAAGGATCGTGGAAATGGAAATCAGTCAAGGGTTATCCACGCATGTGATATGCCACTTTTGGTTTGGTAGTAGAAAAATGATAAATGTACAGCCAGTATTCATGGCAGTCTTCCAGTTTTCTGGAAAATGGCCCTAAATATCATGGAAATTGTCATATTTTGGTCCTTAAGATCCTTGAAAGAGTAACAGAATTTCAGATATTTGCAGGAACTCTGGATTCTAGTCCAGCAGGTCTAATCAGTGAACATAATGACACTTTTATTAAATATAGTCATAAAACAGCTCATCATGTTTCCTCTGTTTATGTACAAAATCATTTTATTTCTGTCCATTTATACATTGGCAGTAGCAGTTATTCTGTATGGTACATTCGCGGCCTAATTACCTCCACAAACGTATGTACATTCACACTATTATTTTCCGAGAGAAAAAAAGAAAAAGACCAAGCTTTGTCACGAGTAAAATAAAATATAAGGCTCTGTTTACAGCACAGCAGTTTACGCAATATGTTAAATTTATTCACATTTGATTTAAAAAACTCGGCGTGAAAAGGGGGAGTTTTGAGAAAACACTTCACAGTGCTCAGTCTGTGTTTTCAAATATTTAGCTGAGGGTCTCTTCACTTCTTCCAAACTTTGAAATAAACATTTTTAAGATCTTGCAAGACTCCAGAAGGTAAGAGAGTAAGTTGAGGTTGGTTAATACATCCATCTAAATGGTGTAGCTAATTCAGTGCAAGTTGTTATTTACTGCTGTTCTTTGTGGGATTTCTAAACATTTTGAAGAATTAGAGTCGATCAATTTCAAAGTACATTTTTCTAATTTGTGGGTCTTTTCAGTAACAGCGAATCCAACGTCACAAGCAGCACAAACTTTTGATGTTGGATCAAAATTAATGAAAGGGTAGTAGAACCTGAAATACATTTCCATCTGAAAAGTCTGTCTTTTTGAACAACTTCAGGAAAGTTTAAATCACGTAGCTATGGCAACCATTAATTCACCCTCTGGGACAGGAACCATACGTTTGTTTAAATTAAGACACTGGTCCCTTTTAGGGTATTTATCAAAATCAAGGAAAGACTTGGTTAAATAAAGAAAAAAAGTTCAAAACCTACAACATTAATGAGTGCATGATGAAAAAAAAATTGCACTATAAATATACTACTGATCTATCTGCAGCAGCATCAAGAATACACAACTTGTTTTTTTTACTTAAGCAAACTTTTTTCTTACACGTTGTATGAAATTAAATAATGTTCAGGCTTTTTGAAAAATTTTACATGCATGTTTACGTATAAAACACAAGACAAAAGCCCACTATGCAAAAATACACAAAATATTTATTAAATAGGCACTCTCCAGGTTCAAACAATTGGTAAAACCAGAACTGCAAGATGCCATTTGGTGGAAAGCCTATGCACTTTACGCATCCCAGTGTTGGAAAGATTTCTCCTGTAGCCAGGTGTGTTATGAACATCGAGGAAGTAGAAGAGAATGCAATTTCACAGATAACAATTCAGATGGGAAAAAAAGAGGCATCTGAAACTGATGTTGAAGCCCATTCTTTTCAGCTAGGATGTTACAGATGTTGGCAATTACTGGGGAATAAATACCAGCCTTTTTCTCATCTTTTCACCCAGTGGCAAGCCATTTACTTTCATGTGACTGATAAAGTATTTTGGAGCCAAGAGTTGATCCAAAACTACTTTTTCGGGGGCCTAACTTTTTTTGGCGGGGGAGGGGGGAATTTGGAAATGTTTTCACTTTTTTATAGCTTTTCTAGGATGGGACTACTTTGGGGGGGGGCTTTTTACATGCTTTGGGAAGGAAACAAGTGAATTAGAGGCGAAAAAGAGCCCCTCTATCCTTTTTAAATTAAAAATTGTAGAGTTCCCTGGTGGTGGGGGGGGGACCTGACCCCCAGTGCCCCCTCCCAGATCTGCCCTTCTTCAGAGGGTGTAGGCGAGGTAACCATATTTTTAACAGGAGGAAAATGATCATATTCATTTTCTCCCAAAGTTCCTGAGCAGTCGATTCTTTGTGCACATCTATGGGCATCTTGCAGCTTCCACTCCGTAAACCAACATTTAGCACTTCATACCAATTTCCAAGACAATTTAACATCATCAACAGTCAGACAGTAAAATAGACTTGTCTTCAAGTGCTGCTCTTCAGGATAAGAGGTATCTTTGTATCGTGATTCCTCTTAAAACCGATCTGTAATCAGGTGCTAATTTCAAACATTTCAATCTGATTTCTGACACTGCATAAATTTGGTGATCTTCAAAATTGCCATTTCGCTGTTGTTATAGTGTGAAATGTGTGCATATCTGGACCACACAATAAATAACAGAACCACATACAATCACCATGGCAACAGTCACTTCATAAAGAGAACCAAACAAAAATAACACAAATCTCAGCATTCCAACTTAATATTCAAACTCCAAACATCTGATTTCTTTTGAAGTATTTACTCGTCCTTTGTACATACATTTAAAAAAAATAATCTTTGTACAGGATGTTTGGCTTTTAATGTACATGCATTCTGGTAGATTTTTTTGGCATATCCAAATAACGCTCACTCTTGTGAGAGCAGAAGGCCTTAAGTTGAGTGCTGATGAAGACAGTCTATCAAACACTGATCCATTACGATGTATCTCTCTTGGCAAATCCATGAACGTTGACATGTTATTTTCACATATAATCATGGAAGTTTGGCATGAACTGGTCATGGATCAGCAAGGAGTGGATGTTGAAACTATTCACGATTTTCACATCGTGGCTAATTCTAGACATAACACAATTTGGTGACTTCAAATAAGTTTAAATTCCAAACTTCCATAAGTTTCTGGATTTCTCTGATTTCTTGAATTTCACGATACAGTATAATATCTTTCCTCCATTTGCATTTTCAAGTGAGCAACTTTTATAATTTGTCAAACGTTTTCAAAGCTGTGCTTACAGCTGAAGTGTGGACATTTTCCTGATTTCTCTGTTTATCCCTTCATTTCTACAACCACTTGTGATCTTTTACAAGGGAAACAGACATCATAATTCTCTAGCCAAACCTTTGGACTGCAACATAAATTAATCCAAAAAAGCATGACAACACACTGTGTGTAAAAATTATAACTTTTTTCCAAAAAAGCACCTTTTGAAGTTAAAGCTCCTTACTAAATTCCTTTTATCAACTATTTACAAGGTCACAACCTCTGGAGAAAACAAATACAAACACACAAATGAGGGGGGGGTTGAGGATGGGGAGGTATGACTGATGGGAACTTCAAAGGAGAAAATAAAGAGATAAAACTTGTTAAATGTGTATTGGCTTGGAAGCCAAACTGAAGGACCCTCTTACGTTCATGTCCAATGTAACCCAAATATCCCTGTGTGTTTTTTTTTTGGGGGGGGGGAGTTAGCTGTGTAATGTACATGACAGTGCATGTTATTTAAACGGTGTGTAAATTTTAGCTGGGTAGAATTTTGTGCTACCATTTCTGCGAGTTTGAGTAGGAGAAAATCAGATTATTAGATTTGTGATAGTTACCTTGTTGAAACTTTGGACAATCATCTGAAACAGAACAGTAACATTTAAAAAAAGGTGAGAGTGTATAATTTCAGTGATACAAGTCATAAACATGACACGATTTGAAAGATGATTAAAAATATTGACTATAAAGAAGTATTTTACAAATAATAAATAGTTTGATTTCAACTAACAAGGTTTTGTTTAAAACGAAACAAATGAAAAAAAAAGCAAAAACAAGACATAACAAACAAAATTAAGCAAAGTCTTCCACCTATAACAGAGGACACTACCCAAACTTTAACTTCCAAGCAACACGATCTACATGTCCAAAAACTTTATATATTAGACTCCCTTTCTCTATAGTAATCTTGATCTCGGTTCAAACTGGTGATGAGAATTGTACTGAACGTGCAGTTGATATTTCACAGAGGTCTACATATGGTAAGGCTTTCCTGGTTGGCCGATTGCTTCTTTATACGCCACGTGTTGAACAACCAAAATGGAAGCAAAAACACTGAAGATTCAGACTCAAGACATTTCACAGTTCACACACTGCCCTGGCGACAAAGAATGTGACTTGCTTTCAACTAGGCATTTATGCAGTATTTTCTGATCCGGTGTGGCGGTCTCTGCTGTTTTCCGGTCTCAGCGGTCCCCCTTACCAAATATGGTAAAATACGTCATGCCATCTCTGCGCACAACAATGGGAAAGTCGTCCGTTTAATGTCCGGCTATTCAGGGGGATCGCTGAGACAACTGAGACTGCCACACCGGTACAGAAAGTCTGAAAAGGTGCCCCTCTTAAGCCATACTCATTTGGCAATACACATTGAGCAGATGTACAAGGCTTTTCCATTCCATACTGACTGATATCTCCAGTATTATGTTGGCCTCACATTGGACACATCAACCCTGGCAAGCTCGGGTGAGACATATGCCTTTCTAAGTAGATGGTCATGGGTTTGAATCCTGTCTGAGTGATCCTATCAGGGATTTTGTTTTCTCACTGGCTACTGGATAGCATGGAGCAGGAGCAAGTAGGCCTAGCTTTTGTTCATTTCATTTTCAAGATGAGTTTTTATTCTGCCGATTACTTAGGCTATTGGCCAAGGTCGGCAGTGTAGCTGGGTCAACTGAAGAGGCTCAGGAGGGTACAGTCTTCAGGGATGGGTCGAAGTGTTTGGGGGGTGGGATGTGAGGGGTGGAGAGAAAGAAGTGTTAAGAATCTCGGTGGCCGTTCGTCTTGAACTCATCAAGGGGGCCTACAATCCCCTCTGTGAAGAAAAAAAGGGAAGTTCCACCTTTGTTATTGCTCTTTAAGTTGAAGTAAATCACTACACAAAGTAAATAACCATGACTGACTCTAAGTGGGCTTATTTCTAGCCTGCTTACCCATGTAGACTCGAAGGACGGCCTCACACACAAACCGATACTGGGCTGTCGTCTGGATCAGCATGGCTCGTTGGTCACGCATCGTCCGGACAATGTCCAGTGGGTAGACTGGCTGGTTGCTCTCGATGAGACACATTGCTGTCTCCATGGTGATGAGGACTCCCGTCCGACCAATTCCAGCACTGGATGAGAGGAAGAATAAAAACTGATCAAGTGAATGACGTAGGAAAAAAACTGAAAATCGCTAAAACTAAAGCCGACATTCAAAAATGGCTTAAACTGACCACTATTTAATTGGGTAAGAGGTAGTCAGATGAATGGTCCTGAAGTTCTTACCCTCTATTTCAGAAGAGAAGAGAATAGAAATTGAATGCCAATTAAACATGACAGATCTTCAGGAATTATTTTCGAAACTCAATCTCTCAATCAATATCCAATCCAAATCATGTTTACCTGCAATGTACTAATGTAGGTGCTGTGGTGCCAACTCTGTGCTGTCTGACTCTGATTACGAAATCCAGGAAGTCAGATGAGTCGTCTGGCACCCCATGGTCGGGCCACGCTATGTATTGCATTTGAAGCACCTTGCGAGTTTCACCAGTCTACAAATTGTACGCATATACAGGAAATACCAAAATGTTAAAAGATTCCAACACATCCAACAAAAAAGGAGGTACTTCATATAAGAAATCATGTGGTAAGTTTAAAGTTTCGTTATTATTTATATTGATGGCAAATTTAAGAACTTCTCAAGATGGAAGGGCATACTCTTTGCATTGCAACTACTGGCCACATAGTTACATCAAGTTCTTACAATCATCGTTGGATAATGTTACATGAGTGGACCCACATAATTCAAACTCTAAAAGCATCACCCAAGTTCAGTGAAGTTCAACAAAGCTGTGTCCCCAAAGTCTGCGTTGTCTAGCCATGAGGTTTGTTTTGCATAAAAGTCTGACACCACAGCTCAGCTATTCCCATAATCAACTGAACTTTCATTAATGATCAAAGAATGAATCCAGGCATTACGACCCCGTGACAAAGCAATGCATCATTTCCACCATGCTTACCTCTGTATGAGTGATCATGAAGTCCCTGTAGGCGAAGGATGGTGTCTCCTCAGACCCTGTACATGCCACCTCCAGGTGGGGAGGGTATAACAACTTCTGACCTAGCTCTGGCCAGTACTTGTGACACTTGACCTGGGGTCGTTACCAAGACAACACATAAACAAGTTGCACATCAAGACAGTACATTTCCAAAGGCATCCTTAACCCATAAGATACTAAGACAGAGCTTTGGTCAAACAACCAGACGCAACCTTGGTTGCATATCCGGATAAATCCCTTGCCAAGCACCCAGACAAAACCCCCGTTTGATCAACAAATCCCATCAGTAATCTAGACAGGAACCCGTCGGACATCCAGACCGTACCCTTGTCAAACATGCTAACTAATTTAGGTTTCGGTCAGAAACCGAGACAGGGCCCTAGTCGTACACCCAGACTAAACTTGTCAAACACCTGAGCAAAAACTGAGGTTCTTGATCAGAAACCATGACACATCCTAGGTCAGATACCCAGACAAAGCTCTTGTCAGACACCCACACAGACCCCATGATAGAGATCCCTACCACTCACCCTTCCCCTCTCCACATTGGTGGTGAGCATGGCAATCAGTGAACACTCTTGTTCCCAAACCATGTACCAGAAATCCCCACAGGTGTTTGGTAGAGGGCCCTGAGCTGCTATGTAGAGGTTGGTAATGTTGCTCACAGGAATCTCCATCTTAGAAATCAAACAGGAAAGAAATAAATTTTTAAAGAAATCCTTGACTACAGTAGCACATGAGAATCTATAAACCAATTCATTGTTCCATCGCCAGAAACTGGTGAAAACAAAGTGGATTTCATTTAGTATTTCAGTAAACCAAAATGATTGCTGATTACCTTGGACTGATTGAAATGACAATCTTTGAAAACGATCATTTGATAAATCTTGGATTCTAAATCTGCTCAGTAATGTTCTGTGGGGTGAGATTTGTGACAAGAAAATAAAAAAGGAAGTACATATATAAATTGAAAGTTTCTTGGACAAGCACGTAGGCTGGTAATGCAAATACGAATAAATGTTGTTTACATAAGAGATTAGATGTAATGGGTTACGTATTCAGTAACAGTGAGTGAATTCAACATGTTATGCACAGAACTGTCATGACTAATGCGTGAGTACATCCTTGTTACCTTAATTAGGTTAGCATTGATGTAATCACCACTTTCAGCACCTTCAAGCGTTATCCTTGTGGCATCGTCTGGAATCAAATGAACAATTTGTTAAATTGTCACTCAAATTGTGAGATATCGTGCGTTCTTAACTTGTGATTTCCTGTGCAATTTGTTTTTAGCTCCATCTTCGTCTGTCTGATGTTCAAACCACCAATTTCACTGTCATAATGCTATATACGGATGCTGAACAACTCATCCATCCCAAAAAGGTTAAATCCTTCAACTTCCAACATCCCACGGAAGACTTCCTCTTTATCAATGACGCAATCCTATATTTTCCATTTTAATCATATTCAATGCTATAGTAGTCCTTATCTGTAGCCCATTTTGTGCATTACGATGATTTTGATAATTTTATCAAATGAAAATCATAACTGGTAGGATAACGTAGCACTAAAACTGAGGATCTTTTTAATCTTAAAAACCAGCAAATTTTGTTTTTACTCACAGGGAGATATATCCCGATATCTGTTCTTGGCAATGTTATCTGGATGTCTGCAGGCATTCATTGTCATGCCAGGCTTTTTCCTGTACAGTTGCTGGTAGAAAAAAAGTCGTACAAAAATTACAAATATAGAGGGCGCTGTATGTTTCCTGTGCAGTGGAGAATGCCCACAACAGAAGGCCTCTCACAAATATGGAAATAATTATTAAGATGAACACAGAAATTGACTGGAGCGGGATTCGAACCTGTGACATCCGGAATACCGTACCGGTGCTCTACCAAACGAGCTATCCAGCCCTACATTAGTGGCTCTTCCAATTTGTCAATTATCTTTGTTCCGGGGCGCTAATCAGAAGCCATGCAACCTAAAATGCACTGCAACCAGGGATTACGCCCCAATTATACATGTACATGATGCAACCTGGGAAGTGGTGAACAGGGATCACTCGGGGAAGAAGCTGCTTTTTGAACACAACTCATGAAACAAACTAGATAGGGAACCAGACAAGGTGGTCGTCCGTTTCCCTGTACAGTTTGTTTCCTGAAATAGGAAAATCATAATAATAAACATGAGTGCTTATTTAGAGTACTGCAGTATGACGTCTTTTAAGTGCTGTACAAACGAATGGAGCGCTGGTTTACATGCTGGTTCACGCACTGGTTCACACGCTGGTTCACGCGCTGGTTAACAAGCTGGTTCACGCGCTGACTCACGCGCTGATTCACGCGCTGGTTCACGCGCTGTTCACACGCTGGTTCACACTCTGGTTCACGCGCTAATGCCTTTTACACACATAATTGTGTACGTTAAGTAGTCACTTCACTACTCTATAGAGCACCAAAGTGAATACGTCACTTGCACAATTATATATAAAAGACAGCAGTGCGAGAACCAGCGCATGAAGCAACAAGTCCACGTACTTCATTCCCTCGCACTACACGACACTCCTCGGTCAAAATGACATCACACTTGGCTACTCTATAGTGCTTTACTGTTTGAGTCACAAAGTGATTCTGTTAATTACCTCTGATCAATGAGCCATTTGACCCCTTTTCTTCAGCAGGTGGAGATTAGAGAAGTTCGGTGGGTCAAGAGAGGGCACTATTTTCTTAGCAATGGAGGCTCCTTTGGGTGAACTGAACTACGCTGGTTCCTGAAGCTCCAGGAAACGCACGCGTCACAGTTGCTGTGGTCACACCGCTACCCACAAAATGAACACTCCCAACCAATGCGGCTCTTTTCAACTGATGACTGGGGTGCGTCTGCTCGGGGTGGATACTCTCCAAGGTACCCACTTATGCTTCACGGGGAAAGAGAGCCAATTCTGGTAAATCGTCTTGGCCCAAGGAACAGATGCACCGTGGCACCACTGGAGTTTGAACCAATGCATCACTGCAGGCGGATCAAAAGCGTGAATCATTGGACCCCCGTGTTTGACTAGATGGTGAAGAATGGAAGAAAAGCGTGACATACCTCAAACAGTGTTAATGCCATGCCGCTCTCCAGGCCTTCCTGTAGCATCATGATAGACTCAACGAGTGGGTCACTCTCCATACCGCCGTTGGGCACACGAGGGCTCTCTGGTATGTACTGAAAGGCTGGCTCCTCCTCAACTGCCTCACCGACATAAACTACACGTTGAAAAAAACAGACAGATGTATGATGGTTACAAGTAGACTGAGACGCATTAGGGTACACAAGGTCCACATCCATTTTTTTTAATGTGAAAAAGGAGAGATAAAAATGTTTCAAGCAGAGAAATTTCAGAAATCTTGTAAATGACTAAATTGTTGACAGTTGAAGGTCAGGCCACAATTCTGGAATGACTCTGGAATGCTTCACTTACCATTCGGTCTGACAGTGAGTAAGAGGTCTTTGTTTCCCAACTCCCCTATGGAGCGAATGGTACTGACCACTTGCTCATTGGTGTACTGTGTCAGGTCTTTACCATTCAGGAAGAGGATTTGGTCACCTTCATTAAGCCGGGGGATGCACTGGTCGGCCTGAGAGGGAGGAAAAAATTCCAATTTAAAATATTTTCTCCACGATGGAGACAGATTTTTGAAAAGCTACTTAGGAGCAAATATTGACCAGCAAGAATCAAATCGGTCATTCTGTTGTCTTTGTGACCCTACATGTATGTGGACTGATGCTTCCAAATATTTTCTGGACTTGTAAGGAAACAAAGCAAACAAGCAATCTTCATACTGGTGTGTTTGGTGCCACTCTTGACACGATGATTGGACTGCCTTGTTCGGCCCCGCCTTTAACGTTGAACCCAAAGCGCCCTCTATCGTCACTCTTCATGCGTATAGATACCAGTGGGTCGCCCGTGGGCGAAGTTCCGTTGGGCTGTGGGAAGAAATGAATACAGCAGTTTCAAAGATGGGACAATACACTGACGATTTCCCAAACCAAAATATTTGCACAACCTTCTTGATGAACCACAGTTCATCGTTTCGAAGCCTGATTTCCATACTCCAACCTCTTTGTACTTCACACAGTTAAGTCCATTTCTTAAACAGAAATATTTGTACAGTTTGGTTGATCTTACGTTGACTCTTGTCTTGAAACTAATGGAGCATTTCCTTGTTCAGAATGGTCAACATTTTCCACTTGGAAAGCCTTATTGTAATGGCAGAATGGATGACCTTTCCACGAGGAACACAACATCCCCACAACATCTATGTTTGACAACGGTTTATCTTGTTGATATATGAATGTTCCCACAGAATGCTAGTGCGTTGCAGTTGGAATTGTCCAATAGAAGGCAAATGCTCCTGGATTCTGAGGTGCTCCCTAAATGTGCAAGGACCAAAGTTGACAGGACACGTAATCTTCTTGAGTCATTCAGATCAGAAGCAATCTTCAGCTATTTCAATGCCGCCCCCAACACAGATGGTTCTACATGTACTTGTACTTTCAGATGGCACTGAGAATGACTCATTGCAATTAATGTCAATGTCAAGCCAAACCAATTGAATAGGAATAGTGACATACTTTGTTACTCATGAAATCTCAGATTAGTACAAAATAAGTACATTGTAAATCATAAAGGAAATAAGACATCAGCGGGATTCAGTGATATATAGTTCCACGACTTTGTGTAACAACTGAACAATTTCGGTGGAAATAAAGATTTTCTTTCAAGCTTTTTTTTGGGGGGGAGGGGCTTGATCTTTGTCATTACTGGCCGAGTGATAGAGATGTTACTAGCTTACCGTTGGTCCGTCGTTCGACAGGTCATATGACCTCTCTGTCAGGCTGAGGTCACTCCCGCCGTCGTCCATGAACATGATCTTGGGAGGATGCAGTAGCTCCTCGCTCTTGGAGATACCGTTCTCACTGCAAGACAGACACACAGACAGTCAGACAGTCAGAACATTCAGGCTTGAGCTTCTACATCCTACACCAATTTCGTCTGGACCTGAATCCACTGATTTGTGGCTGCCTCTTCCGTTCCTGGTACTGACTCTTACCCCAACCAGAGACACCACCTTCCCTTCCTTGGATGTCATCCAACTTTACATTTTTATTGATGGGCTATTCCAGGTAAAAAGAGGAAGAAGCTCATCTTTGGCTCTGGGAACCACGGACATCTGATTCCAAGAAGAAACCACGATCTATTGGCAAAGCCACTGCTACTGGGTCAAAGGTTACATCTGGGTGGATACAGCGTTAAGGCCAAGTTGAAAGCCACTGAACAAAGTGGTCAAACCTTGCCAACATTTGCAAATGCAAAAGTATAACCAACATTTATGAGGGTAATGCAGCTCCGGTGTGCTGTTCAGTAACATTCAACAGAACAGAACACCCCACTTCAGCTTCACAACATGACATGGCGCCGAGACAACCGATAATAATCTCCATGAAGTCATTATGAAACAGACATACAGTCCCTCGATAAGCTTTGCAAACTTTCCCAGTTGGTTATCGGTGAAGTAGTTGGCTGATTTGACCAGTAATTGGGTTAATTTTATTCATCTTCTGAACATTCTGTACAACCGTCAGATGAGTAATAAAAAGATATCATCTTGATGATCCTGGCCTAAGAATACTGTACAGAAACTTTACAAAGATCAGAAAAAAACCTAGAGAATGATGAACAAGCTACTATGAAGACGTCTCATAGAAAATGTCAGCTGCTAGACATACTTATAGAAAAAATGGCTCCTGAAATAGACCATGCTGGTGAAGTGAGTGACATGTGCAGTCCCACACAATGCAGAATTTGCATTTATCCAAAAGTATACAATCCCACGCCTCACAACTCCACCACGCCCCCTCCCACAACACACCCAGAAAACATATCTGCCATGCACACACAAAATGTCACTTTGTGACATGCCGGAAATGAGAGTCCGGGGGAAGTTTAGCCCCTCCAACAGAGCTTGGGGATTTCTTTGTGTCTTGGGAAACTCACCGTATGCCATTAGGCGAGCCAGGCACATGCCCGTCATAGCTGCTGCAATACTGTCGGTTACGGCTGTGGATTGCGGTAATAAAAATGGGGAGAATGGATCATGCAAAAAATGGCTTGTAACAGTGACATTATCATCAGCAAATCGTGCAAGCGTTTTAGTCTGTGAATAGTGTGCAGTTTGGTAAAACCAAAACAAAACTATATGCAAAATGGAACTCAAACAACAGTTATTTATAGAATGACTTTATACATATAACAAAATACTTGTACTAAATGATAAATAAAACAAATGCAGTTTTGTTTGTCGATATGTACGATAATGTGGCTTTCAAAATTTAATTAAATAAACCAATGTAAATAAAAAAAGGAGGTTGGCAATCTAAGAAATGATTATCATAGCTCACAATGGTTTGCACTGAATAAAATACGCTAGTTTTTATGCACAGCAATGACAGCATTATCCAACACAAAAATGACAGGCTCCAAGGCTGAAAAGAGAGGCGATGATTCATCAAAGATGAAATATGGACAACATCTGGCAAGAAGAGAAATAGGCAACTCAGTCCCAGAGAAGACAACGTGAAGAATTCATAAAAGAAAAATGGACAAAGACAAGTCTGCCAACTGAATTCAGTGGTAGTGGGAATTTAAAGTACATCTGATTTTGGTTTAAATATTTTCCTTCTGATTCTCTTGCAGGTCCTTTTTTTTTTTACAAATTCTTCACTCAAACTGTCATGAGTTCAACCCACATGCCATCTTCTCATTCCACAAAATAAAAACAAAACGTCATGAGGCCCAATCGCAAGTTTATCAGTCAGGCAAAACATAGAAGAGTTTTCATGGCCACTGTTCAGCTTGTAGATACGGCAACCATTCATTTTGCCTTCATTCCAACAGCCAGCTTAGGGATTTCATGCAGTGTTTTTGGACCCATCCTTGCAGCACCTTGAGAGAGTAATCAAGCCGGTACTAGAGGTGGTCTTGGCAAGTCTTAATTCTTGGCCTGGATCAAAAGCCACAGAAACCGAAGGCTAATCTACTCCCTTGTAAAGACCACTCTCTGACTGGTTCACCCATGCACTCTTTAAATTTTAAAGGAAAATAAAACCTTCAGGAGCTTGGTGACCCATGGTTAAGGGGCAATTCCACAAAAAATGTCAACTTTCTGTCAACGTGCAAAATAGCTTTTGTTTGAATTTTACACGAAAAAGATGTTCTTTAGTCCTATTGACCTTTGGACTTCTGAAGTGTGCTAGGAAAAAACAGCGCCGTCACTGGGCTGTGCACAAAGCAGATTGAAATCCAGAACGCAACAGCTTGTCGGGCAAAGTTGACATTTTCTATGAAGAACTGGCCCACTGCAAAGCTTGCTCGGTCATGCTGGTTAGGAGTTTAGCAGCCAGGTTAAGTGACTAGGCAATCCTCCTTCAACCTGGGTTAACTTACTAGTTGAGTCCTAGTGATTTGTGTTTGGATGACCTGGTTGGCAGGCTGCTACTCACTGTACTGTTAATAATGCAACAGATGAAGATGTAAAGGATATCAAACACCTGGTAACTAACTATAAACAGATTAACCCATTCATAACCCTGGTTGACAAAAATCCTAATCCATTCATGATGGTAAACTTGAGTTTTAACTGTTAATGAAACCTGGGTTGACTTACTGGTTATCGAGCAGTGGTTTATGGTTGCTTGTTCTGGACGGGAGACTCCGCGTTTCCGTCCTGATGATCTCTGATGTTGTTCCACTGATTGTCCGCCTGAATAACCTCTTACTTGGTGACCTGAAAAAACCAAAGGTCAAAGGGAATATGCAAAACAGGTCCTAAATTACAACAGGCTAATTACACTAAGAAATGTTCACTTCTTTTCTTGTTAAATGCAATTCAGAATTGTAACATCCTCCTTTCTTTCGTTTAATGCTGGCCATGCAGTGAACTGTTTTGTTTAAATCTGTGTCGTTTAAACTCAATGGGAGACTTTGAGACACTCGTGACAGCACATATACGTTGGTTCTTTTCACAGTATGTGCGTACTCGGAACTACAGATGCATAATCAGAACGATGCTCAAAAGGGGTGAAAAGGACAGGTATGTTTGACGCCACCAAGAGTTTCAAAGTTTGCCCCTGGCTGAATGCTGCAACGGCCAAAATCTCAGGACTAAGAGTTCAGGCAGTTGTGTTGGTACAGAAATCTTAAGAACAAAATCTCTGCATTTGCAGTGTGTTGGAGCAAGGAGCCGCATTTACGGTAGCCAAGCACATGATGCGGCGTGCATGCACACAGAGAGCTTGGTGAATTGTGCGATGGTGCGTTGCTTGGACTCTCACTCTGTGGCTCTAATGCAGTGCTTTGGTAAACAATTTTCAGGCAAGCAGGCACGGTCAACAGAAGACCAGGTACACGTTTACCATGCAGCCTGATGAAAGCTGCAGGTTTCCTGGGGTGAAGCGTATCTAGAGATTGTTGTAACAGAGCTTGAATTGATCCCTGCCAAGCTCTGAGTTCACTTCCCAGAACAAAGGGACCCATTTCTGGTTGTTCAAAGAATTGACAGTATCCTACAGATCCACAATCTCTCCCCAGACTACAATCCTCCGGGAATCTGGGAAAATACAGTGTTTACAAACAGTAAGTGACCCTGATTATGAGAGCTATTACAGCATCACAAGCCAATGTAAGCATCTTACACAATGATTTCTAAGAACAGCTAATATTTAGGACCTATATTTGAATGTCTTAGCTCCTCAATTCTGCCCACTGTTCCTAGAATCTGCCAAATCTCTTTCACATTTGCTCAGTTCTCGTTATCCTATGGTTCTATTCTCAGAAAAAGGAATTCCATAAAGAACTGTTGGTTCTTCAAACAACCAAAAAAACCAAAAAGAACCAAATAAAAAAACCAAAACACCAATATTTAAAAGAACCTTCAGTTCTCACAATAGCAGTAGTTCTCTCAAGAACCATCTTGATATCACTGAAATGTACAATCCTGCCAACACAAGAGGAGACGCGTGCACATCGTGTTTCACCATGCCCAGCAGGGGAACATACAACAAGCTTGCATGCAACAACCAACATGCCTCTACCCGGTGGCGTGTATTACCATTCTACGGGGACGTACGCGCCGCTGCATTTCCTCGGTGTGTATTTGGCCGTCTTGGCCACGCCCCCACCACCACCACCACCACCGCTACACTGCGGGCTCCCCATGACCACGCAGGGGATGTCGGCTATCAGGCAGGGGGCGCTAGACAACCGGTGAATGCCCAGGAGCTGGGGGGCCCGAGCCGACAGGCAGGGACTACGGGGGACGTAGGAGGAGCGGGACGGGGTAGGCAGGGTGGAGAAAGAGCTGTGGATTAAGACTGGGTTAAAATGTGGGACAGTACTAGGGTGGGCAAGTTAGAGGGTAGGTTGAAAGGTTGGTGGGGAAAGGTAGACAAGTTAATGACAGGATGATGAGAGTACTACAGGGGTTAAGTTTTAATTGCAACAGGTTTAAAGAATAACATTCTCAAAAGGTAAACTGTTTCAAACAGGCAATGAGCTATAAATGAAACATACTTTCATTCTACAAACAAGAGTAACAACATTTTAGTGTATGCAAATTTATGATGTAAATGGATTCGTGAGGCTGACCCCCCCTTCCACCACCAGCGCAACGATGCTGTATTTGGGGAATACCCTTTTTGAAACTTCCCAGATATCTTGACATTCTACTGAGGCACACACGAGGCTTCTGTTTATTTCAACACCAAAGTGCAATAATGGTTGTGTTCACACACGATAGACCAAAACCATCTACCATTGTCTGACCACCAACGACAACAAAATACCACAATGAACTGAGGCAGAAACTTTTGTGCATAATAAAAGAAACAAATACACCGAGAGTTTTCACATCTGGGAGTGCAAGCTCCTGGGAAGAACGTCTGGTGATTCCGTTACCTTTGGAATTCCCGTTCTTTGGAGGCTAGTCGCCTCTTGGCGTCCTCCACCGTCTGATATTCCGTTCTCCCGCTAAAAGAAGAGAGAAACCATTCAAGTACACTTTGAATTTGGTTTCTTCTTTTATAGACTTTGACCTGGTTTCTAAGATTTGAAGGAAATTGAGAAAGGATGTTTAAGTTTAGAGTAGATGAGGCTATCAGTTTCATTAGCGACAGTTCTCCAGTTGGAACTGTGGGCAACAGGGTCCTGAAGGGGGTGTCTAGGTCTCAAAAAAATCTCTTTGAGAGTGAACATGGGGATTGTCCTGGTGGAGTGAAAGTTGGGGTTTTTAACGGGATTTCTTAAAAGGGACTTTTATCCAGAAGAGACCAGACAGATTTCTCAGAAATGAAAAAAAAATTCACCCCAAAATGATGCAATGACTTTGAGACATTTTCCACAGGTGCGAGCACCATCTCTTTTTACAGAATGGGAAGAAAAATAATGAAACTTTCAAATCTGGATCATAACTTGTCTCAATAGGACCCTCACCTATATCTGAACTTGGAGCCCAGTTGGAAGAAGACTCGTTTCTTAGGCTGCGGCTGAGGTTCTACCAGCCTGAAAAACGTGTGGTGCTCAACGCAAGACTTCCACAGGTTCTTGCAATGTCGGTAGCTGGCCATGTTGAAGCCAATCACTGTGTCTCTTGTCTCGTGCTGTGGAAATGAAAGTAAGGAGAAGTTAATCCGAGGCATCGTCTCAAACGATGACTTTCTTTCTGGCTGCAGGTTCGTCTCTAGAACATTCATACACTCCACTGTTCCATCGAATGAGAATCCCTCCCCTAACAAATGCCCCTCCCCTTACCAGCTCCCGTCTTTGGCAGATGAAGAATTGCCTCCTCTTGAAGGAGATCTTGATGATCTTGGCCCAGGAGAAGGTGTTGATGCGGACGTTGTTTTGGAAGACGACGATGCCTAGCGACGTGATGCCTATCTGGATCTCGAGCCCTGACTGGTCCTGGAGGAAAGGAATGATCCAGGTGTGTCGTGAGGATGAGAAGAACCACATCCTCCAATGGAAAATAAATCTCAATCTCGGACACTGCCTTACTATGAATCCCTGACGAGAGTGTGAACGAGAAAGGAGCTGCTACGTCATAAAACAGGCTGTGATGTGGTATCTGGCCTAGCTATAACGTCCATCTAAGTAGCTGGCAAAGATATAAAGCCAACAAGAGGACAGTGACTAAGATAAATATGGATATTGGAATTGGTGACTAGATAAGTGGATACAGAGGGTAGACTTGGTGGATAGTGGATATGGTGGACTATTCAGGTGCTGAATAATATGTCCCCAAGGATTAGAATGGATAATAAATTTGTGGATGATGGACTCCTGTAATAATGGCTGTCACAGTTATTGGTGACTTCAGTTGTTGGATGACTAAGTGAATGCATTACCCTTGCATTGTGGAAGTCAACTCCATATTTCTCCAAGTTCTTCACTTTCTGAAGGAAGTTAAACTCGGCGTCAACGGGCAGCTGACCACTAGATTAATAGAAAGAGAAAAGGAAACATGACGTTCTTATACACAAAAAACAAGCAAAGAAACTACACACCAATGAACTGAATTCAGAGCGGTTAAAATGGCAAAACTGGTACCCTTTAGTCAGTGGACATCCTAAACTACACTGTTCATTTGTAAAACTGGTACCCTTCAATCAGTGGACATCCTAAACTAGGCTGACAATATTCAGCACAGCCAGACTTACAAGTTTGCCTTGTGTAGGTGCTCCACTTCACGGGTGAATTCTTCGGTCTGGTCGGGAACGAGGTTGAAGTTCTTGAGGTAACCCTGGGGATGTTCCTCAGGGTCATAATCACCCAATTCAGCTGAAGAGGTGCAAATATCATAATAATTGTGAGATGGATATGAAATTCAGTTTTTGTTGGGAATTTGTTACCATCTGAAATAGAAAAAACTGCTTTCAAAGCTGAAGAAAATCTGCGTATGTGAAACATTTTGTGAAAAGGGTCAAAGGTACACATATGCAATTATGGGCATTCACATACCAAGGAGTTGATTCCATGACTGTATCTGAGGTAAGGATAGGTATTCTTACCTTGGAGGAAAAATTTGCTTAATATAGTGACAAAACAATAGAAATCGCATGCAACCGTAAGCAGAACCACGCCAAGCACTAGCAAGGTTTTCTGAGGTGGTACTGTATTAAGCACAACTTTTCTGCTAACTGTTAATCAATGCCATTAAATTTGGCCGTTTGGGTGGCAGAAGAGTCAAGAGAGGCACGGAAAATGTTGGATAAGACGTGGAGAGCTGAAGGATTGAGTCAATGAGAACTCAAGGGAATAATGTGTCATTGTTCGGGTCTATTTCAAAAGTCTCAATGCCCGTAATGTAGACAGCTATCCGTACCAAGATAGTACTAAGAATACACGTATTGGAAATTTAACCAATTTCCTTCCCCCCTCCGAAAGATGACATTTTGAGGGGTTGGCCGTGTGAATGAGTCATGGGTTTTCTTCAAACAACCGCAGCCATATAATATCGGTGGGATTTAACACAGACAGTGTTCTGAATATGCTACTTCTGACCTTTTGGAAAAAAAAATTTCTCTGAAACCACTGACCTTGTACAATGTATGAAGCCAGAAGTGCCGCCATGTTGAAGGAACACGTCAGCCTGTACAAAGGGGAAAACGAGGGGACAAAAGGAACGCAGGAAATGATTAATATCACTACTCGGGACCAGGACGAAGACCGTATGGTGGTGATATAAGGAACTGGCTTTTGTTTTCCTTGGATTTCATTACCAAACTTGCTTCTCTTGTGTCAGTGTCCCAAAGTCTGCAGGAAACTCTGCGGCCAATTGGCCTCATTCCCTAGTCGGCCATCTTGGACTGAAAGTCAAATGATGCCTGTAAAAACTGGAAGTGGGTGCTCCTATTGGACAGAAGGTTTTGAACCTGAATGTGAACTGCATTCAGAAAACACCACTCTGTATATGCTGAGGACTTGCACACAACAAGTAAATTAGCTGGTGCGTCCAAGCAGGTTGATGAATTGAACATACAATGTGCATGTTTACTGACAGAGATAGCAACAATAGGAAGGATCAAACGGGTATTCACTGGGCCTGTTTGTTTCCCACAGATCCAAATCTTGATCAGTGCTCTGTTGTTGGTTCACTGATACCAGAGCCAGTTCAATGGATGAAGGGAACCAGCTTTGGGATGACTGGTTGAGATCCAGATCCATGTGAAGCAAACAGGCCAACGGAGCACTTTCAACAAGCCCTCAGTTCTTGGAACGGCGACAGAACAGGAACAAAACTAAGGAACAGCAGGAACAACTAGGAAAATCAGGTCACTGAATGTCGCTTCGATGGCTTCTCTGGGTTAACACCACTTTTACACTGATTAATATGACGTTGTTGGTATCTCTGACTGACGAAGTGGCATAGGGCAGGAATGGAAAAAAACACACCCACTGGCCAGCTCTTCAGCTAACTGGAAGATATTCTTTTACTCTATGAACGGACATACACATACATGTATGTGCTTCCACTTAAATGGAACACAAATAAGAGAGTGACACCTCCGAACGTAGGGCTGAAACTGCTCACGGCTATGTCTGGGTATATGAGACAGAGACTCGGAGACAATGTCAGAGAACAATCCTTAAATCAAGTCTAGTCTGAGCGAAATGAGAAAGCGACAGCATTTATACACCCTTATAAAGGGTATACTCATTTTAGTGAGTATCCATTGAGATCATGACCCTGGGGTTACTGATGCAAGAACTCTGGCATGTCCTTCGCTAGGTTACTTGGAATGGGGGGGTCAGTGGCAATGAGGTGTGTACAAGCATGCTAGATAGTACAGGGAAGACCTTTGAGTACTGGTGGGTTGTATATGAGAGGAGCCTGTTACATTTCATACGTCAAATTTCCTTCTTACACCAGAATTATTCACCAAACAGAAAATACAGAGGGATAAAAAAAACTTAGGTTTGTTTACTGTGGCGATTTTGAAAAGAGCCGGGTTTCAATCTGGGTTTCAAGTCCAGACCTTTTCTCACCGTTGGCCCTTCCTAGAGCCAAGAATTCTTCCCAGAAGAGATTGTGCCCGTGGTGTAGCAACCAACAATATTTCTCCGATTCTGAATTGAGCCTACAGGTCATCTGAACTCAAGGCACGATGGTGACGGACAATGACAACATTACTACCGGGTAGTGAGGACAAATACGCTTCCAATTTCCATTGGCAAAAAAAAAAGACCTTGCACGGATTCATGGAAAACGGGAAATTCTAACGTCATTTTTTCAAAAGTCCCCCAGAGTTGCCGAAATGAGCTGTTTGGTAAACAGTACTAACAAAGATCCTTTTCCTTATTCTCAGGTGAGAAGTTTGACAGTGATAGCGGAAAGGAAGGAATTCTGGGATCAAGGTCAGGTCACTGTGTAGGACGTCTATCTGTGGTCATTCCACCTTCACAATGTTCAACATAGATTTGCTTGAGGATAGTCTGTCACTTTGACTATGAAACATCCACACTCCATAACCTAAACATATCCAGATTTCATGATCTGCTTGTTAAAGAATTCGCAGGTATCATGACATCTACCAGTGTGGCAAAGGGAAGATCGGGGCGGGGGGGACAAAGGACCCTTTTTTAAGTAACGAGAGAAAAGCAAATATACAATGGTCTGTTCAGTTCCCTCCCTTTGAAAAGTGTGTAAAAAGCCCCCCAAAATGTGGCTTCACCCTTCAGAAAGATTACATGTAAAAATGTCCGAATATTTTGCTCCTCCCCCCAAAAAGCCCCCTCCCTCCCTTCAAATGTAGTTCTGGATCTGCCCTTTTGTAAATCCACAACTTTAAAAACACGAATAAATGTAGTATACTTTTGGCTCTTCTGAATGGTCAAGAATTCTACAGGGTTTGAGTGGTTTCTAGAGAAAACATTGAGACTGAAGTGTGAATGAGCATGTCATTTATTCTCAGGAGTCAAACCTTATGAATTGACACTGTCCTATGCTGTTGAACTCTGATCAGGAAACATCTGTTCATTGAGTGAGCAACACTGGTCAAACTCTTTCATAGAGTAACAGGAAGTGAAAACAAAAGCAGTCCTAAAGGAAGAAAAGAAAGCAAAATATCTCTACCTAAAACAAACAAAGTGAGTTGGCCTAACTTTCTTATCAACAGAAATAAAACCACAACTAAACTGTGCTTAGATCTTCGAACAACATCTAAAAACTAGAACACGGACAGATGGTTCTGCTTTCATCCCAAAAGGTGAACATAACTTCCCCATACTGTTTCCTCTCATAAAGGAACAAGCACGGCGTCAATCTGAATATATGAGTTTTAAAGGCAGGGTTGAAATTGGACGATTTACAAAACATCAAACAGAGGAATTTTTTACAATTACAACAATAAGGCTGTCACTTTTCACAGCTTTCAGTGGCTAATAATACTTGGGTTATCTCCCATTCATGCACAATAGTGACTGAACTGGGTCTTGGACAGAAGACGAGAAAGTACCGAAAGTCCCAATAATTTAACCTACCTAAATCCAGAATTTGACATCACAAACCCAAGGAAATCCTGAAAATCACGCCCAGAAATGCTAAATACAGAAACAAAGCTCAACTTTGGAAAAATGCCAAAAACTTTGAGAAAAAAGAATGAAATATTTCTGGTCTTCCTTGCCAACTAATGTCATTCCCCACATGACGAGTCAAGTTTATGCATCCATAAAAAATATCTCTTCAAAAAAGAGCTGATATCTGGTTAGGTTACAGCATGTTAAATGACATACAATCCCATTGGGCCAGGGATTGGTTTATGGGCCGTGTCAAGCTAGATACACACTGTGATATGAGCAGGAAATCACACCCTACAAATAGCAAATTGAAATAGAAACTATCTGATGATGGACAATTTCCAAAAATACTATTCTCAAAACTGAAACTGGAGTCAACAAACGATCCCAAATGGAAAGCACTGGCAAGAGACACAAACCAGTATTAGTGATTCATGTCCAAATATTACGACACACGACCACCACTTATCATGTATACCCATGTACATGTACCTCAATGGTCGGGTTTTTCCGTAAATAAAAGCTATTCTAAACACTAAATATTCTAGTTGTTACACCCTTTTATACAAGATGACATGTACACTGTATTTTCGTGATTGATAGATTAACCTAGAAACTTCCGGAACATGTATTCTTCCAAAGTGTCGATGTATTTTTGATTTTTCAATTATATCCTTCATACATGGCTCTTTCACAGAATAAAACGGGAAGTGTGACATTCCTATTGAACTGGTTTATCGTCATTGAAATTTATCCCTAAAGGCTTTATTATTAGGAGACAGGGAAATTTATTATCTTTAAGATAATTATCCAAGAGGAAGTGAATCAGCCTTGGAGAAAACGTCTACATTCCTTCATTTTCATGATCAGAGAACATAGCAAATTGACAGTCTGCAGATGCTAAATCGTCCTGCATTCATCCTCATGAACTTAGACAAGAGACCTGACATCAATTCCATGAAAAAAAAACAAAAAAAACGAAGCCCAAAACAGCTTATCGAACTAAAAAGGCTGGCAGAGACAGAGGGTAGCATTTCATTCTCATGCAAGGGAGCAATCAAGATGGCTGCCACACGATCAGCCTCTTATCGATGCCATTCTGGACCTATCAGCCAGGACAGGTCAATGACTATCGCGTCTGTGCCAGGAATGGATGCTAATTCTTCTAATGTCCCACTTCCTTGGCCGTCCTCTTGATGTAAACAACAAGACATCATCTGCTGTTGGCGCTATAAAGTACACATTTTGTAGCTTACAGATAAGAACTACATGCTCATCTTCTTATATTTGTATGGAAAGCACGCTAAAATTTTTCGATTGGATTTTTTTAGCGGTAGCGTAGTATGAAAAATATGTAAGGTTGAAACTGTAAGTCTTCACATATTTGCTACGTGATGTTGTGGGGATAAAAACAGACTGTATTTGAAGAGATGGCCAAACACTTGAAGGATGGCTTTTTTCTCATTACCGTTAACCAAAAATGACGATGTAGAGGTTTTGTCAACAACGCAGTAAATGTGGGTGGATGTCGTAAAGACATGGTTTGCTTTTAAAGCCAGGAGAGAAGAAATGATTCTCTGTAATGTTGAGCTTCCTGGTCTTATTCCTTTATCAAGAGCAATTCAGATTGTAATCAATCATGTCCGGCTCATAATGGTATTTGTGATCAACTTCGTCTGAGAGCACTGTCAATCACACAATAATTTAGACCTTTGAGATCAGAATACAACCCTTGTCTTTGCTGAGTAGGTTTATACAACGTACTGGTACAAGCCGCTTCAAAGCAGTCAGGTTGATTTTGTGGTGACTTGCTCGTCCTTCACCACTGTGACCTAGATTCAAATCCAATTTATAGACTGGTTATTCAATGCCTTCTCATTTCTATTACGTTGCCCAAATGCAAACATTTTTGCTGGAAATTTTCCTCCACACTTCAATCTTCAATTTTTTTTTCATCATAGGCCTATTCTCTGTGCACTACCATAAGATTCCTGAGCTCAATGCTGTAGAAATATTTTAGAAATCCTTTTTTCAAGATGTAATTACTGAACCATGTTTGAAAACTTACAATATCCTACAGAATGTTAGTGGCAAATAAATTATGCTGTGCATATAAAACTGTATCCAGGCCATTACTGGTATTACACTTTGCACTCCTGTTAACTTCACTGCAGTGGTGGTACCAATGCCCTTCCTGGGGGCATGCACCTGTAATGTCAAGTACCACATATCACCTAATTGACTATTCTGAAGATGGTCATTTTGTTGGGGACACCCAATGCCAGCGATGCTGCTTTTAAGCAACCGTCCAGCCTCGTCTGCCATCTGGCAGATGGGGTAAGTCACTTGTCTCCATGGTAAGACATTTGTGGGTATTGATGGATGCGTAAGCCCTGCGCTGATCGTGACGGCTCAGAGAGAATCTGCAACGCTTAATTTAAAGCCAAGGACACGCAGACGGGACTACGTAATCGTAACTGGAGAAGTCCTAATTTCTGGAAAATTTGCAGTACCGCCCCATTGTTTCTACTTGCTTTGATATGTACATGTACGGTGTGTAACCCATCACTGATGATACAAACAGAACATTCTTTCTTTAATTGACAGAAAAGGGAAATCAAGGCTTGTGTTTTTACTTTTTTGAAGAAAAAAGCTTGAGATGACTGGTGAACTGAAAACCTACATGTAGACAGGCCAATTTAAGAAAAACAAAACAGAAAAACAAAAAGCCATTTGTTAGAGTGAATGGAATCCTTCTCATTTCTAGTTTCAAGAGACTCGAGTCCATATCTATATTTGACATTCAACTCAGGGGGTTGCTTTTTATCATAACAGCTGACAATTGGAACATGAGTTCTATCAAAAACTTATTCCACTGAGATAAGTAAGACCTCCAAAATAAGTGAATTCACTTCAAAAGCAGATGTAATCATCTTCCTCCACACTGGTGGGGTGGCTAATGTCAGTTCCCCTAAAAACCTCCAAACTAGTTCGGACGAACAAATCTCTTCATGCAGCTGTGAAGTTGGGTGCATTTTTAAAAATAGAGGAATACTCCTCATGCATGAAACATCCTAAACCTCAAAAGTCTATTCATGCCTTCCCCCCAAGACAGAAAAGTGCAACCTCCAAGATAGCAATCTCACAATGGATCTGGTATATTTAGCATCTGCATCAACAAGTCACAGTTAACTTTAAATTCAAATGAAGTGATCAGAAATGACAAGAGGAGGTGCGGATTTAACGGTGATTCATAATGAGATGTTGATTGGATAAAAACAGGATGGCGTTATAAGGAATAAGAAGAAGATATCACTAAATACATGTACAAGTGACGCCTCATCTGTGACGTCATAGCACATTAGGTTATACAAACAGCTGTCCGCACAGGTTGGTATGGATTGTGTTCTGCGGAAAATTAAATTGATTAATCATCCATGGTCAATTATCTCCTTGGAAACACCCATTCGGGTTCTTTTGTTGCCATAGTTTCAGCTACCGGCATGCAGAGCAGTAGGTGCCTGTTTCATGAACATTCATAGGCAGTGTTGACTAACACTGGCAGATGTAATCACTAAATAGCGCTTGATAGCAAATAGCAAATAGGTACATGTACATTTACTCCCACTTGCCTATATCCACCAAGAGGTACACGTGTGTACAGGTCCCTAGTACCCACCGTACCTGTGAGAGGAACGAGGTTTGTTTGATTAGCTGTTTGCATCTGAAACGGCAGCATGGAGCTGTATACTCCCCAGGGAGCTGAGATGGTTTCAGAAATGTTCACAGGTCTAGCGGGCAGGAATAATGATGTGACAGTGTCTTCAAAACCACTTAGGGATGATATGTCCGCTTTATAAATACCAGTTATTATTGTTATTATGGCAACGTCAAGTAGTACTCTGGAAGCCAGATTACACTGCACTCTGTGACCAGCAAGCATGAAGCTGATAAACCCACAGTTTTTGTCTCTCTCATCTGCCAGTGCTTTTTATTTGGGAGGCTATTTTGGGTAGTCTCTTTCATCTGTAAACCCGACTGCTTCCATTAGACAGGTATTGCATGTAAGGATGTGCGTGGGTCAGGCTGTGATTCACGCTTGGTGCAACGTTTCTCTGCAATCACATCTGAGGTAGGGTAGACAGCGGGAGCTACCGTCGCTTATCACGTATCTGTCGTTATCTTCCTCCGACAGGTTTTTGCGGTGAGGTGGACAGGCTGCTGTGGTTCAGACGCTTCTAGAGGTATCACTCAGCCAAGAATGGAAATTCCAAAGGTGAATGGAAGTGATGGTATTTCTGAAATTAGCCCCTGGGTCCTGAGGCATTTTCAGTGAGAACCACAATGATTCCTCCAAGATCCTCCACTATGCAGGAAACCAACAGCATATTCTTTCAACAGGGCAATAAACTCCATGTGAAGGAACGTCTGAAATCTACATTCCTCAATCCTACAAAGTCCTCCAAACCTTCACGTAGATTCTAAAAGCATCAGAGTTAAAATTTAAAGTCGTTGATCCAATGTTATACTGAAGTGAAAATTTTGACAATCTTAAATATTTATGTAGAAGCTTTCTTCCCTAATGCTCAGAACAGCAATTTTTAACCCAAGAGACTGGATGAAAGTTGTACATGTAGCTTGTTTACTCCACCTGCTGTTCCAATCCTAACCTCACGCTACAGGTTATAAGGCTTTGGACAATCTGATGACAGATTGGGACATCTGAGGGTGTCTATCCTTACCTTCCTTCCAACAAGTCCTTCCTCAGATACAAGACGTATTGGTATCTGGTGTACTCCTCCTGGAGTTTGCTTGGGTCTGAGACAAAGAACTTGACGGCAAAGGTGAAATACATCGGTCCTGAGTTACCAACAAATAAAAAAGCTGCTGTTGTAAAATTCACCCAAAACTAAAGATGGCATGACCTTGAAGATTATAGGGCAAGACTTGATTGAAAATAGAACAATATTTTTTATATTAATAGCACTTTGATGATACTGGCCCAATATCCAGAGACAAACTTTCATCTTGCAAGTACAGCCCCACTTTGGTTTCACAATGATGATTCTATTCCGAAGAGCAAATGAACCTGGGCCCACCTGGAGGCCCTCACTGACCTTTGACCTGTTTTCGGATGGACTTCATGGGGTCCAACCATCTCTTAGAGTCGGCGTTGGTCAAGCTGTCCGAGTAGCGCAGGCCAAAGTAGTCACATTCTATCAGGTCCAGGTGGTTGAAGACCAACTCTAGCAAGATCTGGCCCTTGGCTCGCCTCTGCAAAAGAGGAACAAAGAAAGGGGTGTGAAAAATGAACTACGGACAAAAAGTTTTTGGAAAGGCCCAAGCATTTGAAACAGCTTGTTTTGCTGGCAAGAGAAAATGCTTAATGTACACATTCCATTCTCTGTATGGATGAACCTGGGCAGAATAGGACACCTTGGAAATGTGGTTGATGGGACAGCTAATGAAGGAAAGATCCACAAAATACCGTAAGTTCCATCAATTAACCAACCTAGAAAAACGAACCACATGTCGCCAGAGCCATAAGTAACATTTTCAACAAAGACCCTGACAAGAATCTGGCATGATATCAACCAGTAAGAACCCACAACAGTTTTCACCCACATAGTGTATGTTATCAGCAGGATACCAAACTGAGTAATACATACCAGTACATCAAACAGCTCAGTTGTTTCTATCAAAACAAACTACAACCGAATTACTGAAGAAATGGCCTTAGGACTCTTTTCGTAGGATCATATCACAGGTTCTTAGCAAACGATCATCTGTTCCCAGAACTTCTCTAATCCATCCCAGGCAGAGTCTCTTTAAGGTCTCGCCTGATATGACTCATCCTCATGAAAATGATGAGGAGGCACCCTGAGTGGACGGACCGCAAGGAACAAGATGAGAAGGGGGGGTGCCTACGCTCAAAGCTGAGGCCTCCAAGAGGTGACGTGAGGACTGATAGCCATCTACGTATCCACTTAACATTCAGTTTGGTAGAGTGATGATCATTAAAAGATGCTGTAATAATTTTATGAAGTGTGCCAGGGTGGGAATGAGGTTGCATGTTGAGGAAGGGGAACAGGAATCTCCAACTAAATTCCATTCAAAGTGGAGAACTTGGCGAGCGTCTTACCTGAGCAATTTAATGTCACTGAGTAGAGAGACATATCCCACAGGGCATGTTTCACAGAACCTTCATTAAAACTACATGCACATGTGCCTGCAAGGAATGATAGGTGAGCGACAGATGCGCCTCTGCATTTCTGATACCCGCCATCCACGTTTCTTTCAACAACAACATTTTGTTTTTCCCTTTATTTTGCCTATCAACTTGCAACCTACATGCACTCTCTCCAATCCCATGCCAAACATACATCCATGGAGGCTTCACGCAGGTCAACATGGCAAGATGCATGTACATGTACACACTCCAGTGTGTGAGACAGTTACATTACAAAAGGTACATGCACTTTTCACCTTAAAAGTGGGTGGGCGTTGATAGCGAAAGCCCATAAGACACATCAAGAGCAAACCTTAAAAAGCCTTTGGAATTTCTTGGAAATAGTTAAGCAATTACATGTACATTCCTGATGAAGCAAGGGCGATCTCAGTGAAGTTAATGTCTAAATCAAGGGGAAAAAAACCTTCTTTATGGGAATATTTTTAAGAGGTTGCCAAGGCCAAGGGATAAGAGATGCCTCCTTTCAAGCCTGGGCATAGAGACAGTTCTGCAGATGTCAAGAAAGTACATGTATGGCTATCTCCCACTCGTACTGGCTCTCATAAGCACTAGACAGAATGAGACCCCCAAAGGACCCTCTACTGATCCCACCGGTAGCATGAATGTGCAAAAATGGGGGACGGGGATGTACCCACTTTTTGTGAAACAACTTGTGACACTGAAACCTCTACCCATGAAGTCACTTCTGAGATCACAAATACCACAATTTCAATATTGCCACGAGTCACGAACACCCTTGAAATGGCAAGAAAAAGGATTACAGTAGTGAAAAATGGAAGACAGGTGCATGCCAAGGATTCAAGTACATGTACAGGGTGCTTTAAATGTTCAGTGACTCTCTACGCAATAATGGGAAACTTCCATGTAACAATGGAGCAAACCTTTAGGGGTATGGGGAAGGGGAAAAAGAAGCCTGACAGGGGAGCTATTTATGTACCTCCAGGGTCTATAAAAATGCTGAATCCAGGAGACAACCTCCCACATCCTCCAACTGGCCCTGCCTGTAAATTACAGCTTAGTCATGTATCAACCCAGGAGACCGGAAGTGTCCACAAATCAAATTGATCCCAGCGACTTCCTTAAGGATCTTGATCTTCAAGTTCCATGATTTTTTTCACCGAGTATTCGTGGCTTTGTACAAATACACTGTACAGATTTACATGTTCAACAGAAATGCAATCTCTGACTGGATCAATTAACTGAGTGATCGGTCAGTTGATTGAACGGTCAATCAATCAGCCTTTTTGCATTTAGATAAGTTTAAAAAATGTTTTACGTTTACACTAACATGTAAGTCTTGGCTTACTGCAATACTAAATTGAATTCAAAGCAATTCCTTTTTATAAAAAAACATTTACACATGTACTTTGGTGAAATTTATTGAATATTCACTGATGTACATGTACAGGTGTTCAATTTGTTAAATCTGAAGGAACATTAAGCTCTCAAACCACAGCAGGAAATTACAAGGATAAAAGAAAGAGACAAAGGGAAAGAACCTGCCTGCATAATTCCTGTTAAGAGCACCAAGGTATCACAATGAGAATGTTCTTGAGAGAAGTACACGCTTCATTGATTATGACAGTTGACAATGTGATCAAGTCCAGATTTAATTACACTTGAGGGAGGGGAGCTGGCGGTTTGATGGGATCTCCAGACTCCTAAGAAGGCAGAGGGTGGTGAAAGAGGGTCCAGGCAGATTAAAGGGGTGTGCCACAGTGGGACTGGATGCTTTGAAAAACACCCGCAGGCCTGTAACTTGAACTGAATACTTGTAAGATGTCCGAGTTGTTACAATACAGTATACATGAACACTGCGTGCTTAAGCGGCACAGGGTACACGGACATATTGGAATGACCGACATGGCTAACTGGCTGTCCAAAGGACATGTAAAAATCTTTCTGGCTGGGGGGGAGGGTCCTTGTCTCAATGTATACATGTACAGGTACCTGTCAGAAGCATTGGACAACTGGAACAGGAGCCAATTGAAGGTACATGTAAATCAAAACACGCACACACCGTACATTTGCGGCATCTCCATGCAGTGACCTGAGTTTTGCCACGATTAAAAAAAAAAACAAACAAAAAAACCTACATGTATTTGTGTCCCTCATGGAATCTGACTTCATGTACCGGTACTGTGAATGGCATATTTGTGGCCTGGCACTGAACCTACTGGGTTGGGTGTTCATTGTACCATGGAATTTCTACCGACATTCAATTCTGAAGCAACAATCCAGACACATTTATCATCCTCAACCACATGCGCCTATCTCTCCTCCATGCACATGTAATCTCACCTGCCTTCTTTAGCCCGGATATATCAGTCACACCACCCACATTTTTTCTGGCAGCTTTGCTTGAAGACTAGAGGAGCTGTCATATCAATATAGCGCCATAGAGCATGACAGATGTGGGAGATATGAATGGTGGAATTCTAGGCATGTGACAGGCTTTAAGCCTGTTCCATTTGTATGAGGATATCGGATGTGCACCGCTGGGCCAAGAGTTGGGACTGTCAAAACCCTGAAGCCAGTTGTCTAAACAGATGCCTGGGTGCACTATCAGCTATTGGAGATGTCTAGATATCTTGGGATCAGTGCTGTAGATAGTCTCACGTGGGGGTAAATTTGCATTGTACATATTACTTATTCATGTACCCGGTACCTTTCCCCCCAAAAAATCCCTTTTTCTCCTTTTTGAGTATACAGCTGCTTGTTCCTTTTCTTCAAATCCTCATGAGATATAGACAGGCACATGTACATGTAGTTTAAATGTAAACCAAGCACACGTGGTATGTATGCACATTGTACGATGTACATGTACTGTACAAGTAGGCATTCAAACTGCTTCTATGGTGGCCCTAAAAGGACATGAGAGCTACAAATTCCCCATTCCTTGTTACCTTTTGCATGCATGATCTTATACTCGCATATAGGATCTACGTGAAACTATTCAAAGCTGGCCATGTGGCCTGCTTGCCAGAACTAGGTAATAGACATCCCCATGTCCAGGGCAACTCTACTGTATTTATACTCATTTCGATGCAAGTTTACAATTACCACTCATCGTATGGTAAAGTGAGCCCGAAACCACAGCAAGGTGTGAGAGCCCTCTGTCAACAACAGTGTGGGCATGCGACTGTACATGTACATGTAACTGGCGCAAACTGCCCTCCTCTAACTTTGTTTAAGATTGTCACCACTGCAGGGCAAAGTGACAGTACGTGCAGAACTCTTGTGCATGTCTGAAAAATAGTTTCAACAAGCGCAACTCTATGAGCTCTTCAATTTCTTTTGTCCGACGGATGAATATTTTATCTAGTTCTGTCTCCACTAAAGAAAGCATGAAAACATCCCATTTACTGGTACATGTACACGTATGTACACTGTACAATAAAAGTATCGATACTTATCAATATGTGAATGCATGTCAAGAATGCTTACATGTACATATGCATACTATGTATCAATAAAAAATGACAGCGTCTGGAGTGGAAGTGACTCACTCTTCTGAAAACACTGCTTCTAATTTGGGATCCCCTTGCACTTCGCATGCACAATTCTCAAGAGTGTTATGTGTACAGGTGCATGTGAACACACACACCTGTCCCTCCCCTTAGCCCTCCACATTTAGGTTGACTATGAACATGTGCATGACATTTACACACCTGACATGCATGTATTGGTGTCAGTGAATCGTTCTGTTTCAGTTAAAAATGATATTTACACGTGTACACGAATGAGAAGTCATTCTCTCTTGAGCTAAATCTGTCATCACGTGCCCATCATGTTCATGTACCATACACATACATGTATGTACATGTACATGCACATGTACATTGTACAAAGTACATTTTCCTCCTTAGTCACGTTCTACATGTGCAAGTACATGCATGTACCATACATGTACTGCAGGCCTACATGTCCAAGCTGTAACTGATGGGGCTGCCATGTTTTGTCTGTTGAGTGCTCAACTGGCAGGTGTCATGCCAACTGCAAACAACATGACCCTATCTTCAAAGGTTACCCGCTGCACTTTGGACTCTGGAGGAGGTCATGCTTACAGTGAGTGAGTCATGTACCTGTACATGTAACTCCAAGCTTCTCAAAGTACAGAACAATCTCACTTCTCCTCTTCCAAAAGCATAATGTACATGTACATGTAACTCCAAGCTTCTCAAAGTACAGAAAAATCTCACTTCTCTTCCAAAAGCATAATTCCCGACCTGCTCCAAGCTGATCCACACAACTTGCCAATTTATTATCAATCAAGGGGAAGGGGTTTCAGCTTGTTGGGTGATCAGATCTGGTTGTGGGGGTGAAGGACAGGTGATGAAATAGTGTGCCTGTCAAAAATGAATTGAAAGGTGGAGGGGGGGTGGGTGACATTTTTCAAGAACAAGTCTGGGTGTCGATAGCTAGACGCACAATAGCATACTCCTGACGTGTGTTATTGGGCACACACGTCACAGATGTACATGGGATTGGAAGCCTTCTGGAATCATTCACTGCACCACTGAAGATTTATTGGAAGCGAAGAGACACCACATGTTCATCATGTTCCATTCCTTCAGGAATGAGTTACGCTTACATATTGTACCCAACCAAGTTAGAGAAACATAAGCCAGCTGTTTGAGGGGGATAAATATTTTGGTTAGGGGAGGGGCTGAAGACTTGACACTGAGTGTCTCTTTGCAGGATTCAAAGATCGGCGGACGATGGAGACATTTTAATTCAATGTCAACGCTGTTTTGACTGATGCCGGCTTGAGCACATTTCAGCTACCGGTACATGTAGCCCAGAGGGCTGACATCTCAACTGGATTTCGTGACATGATCTTATCTCATCTACCCATGGGAGACTCACGAACACAACGGAACACAACTCGGCTACCAAAAGGGTGGCATGCATATTTAAAAGACCGAGAAACATGAAGATGTGAATTTGAAACTTCAATTTCTAACCGATCAGGGTCCCACATCTAAACAGTTAGGTGTTAAAAACCCCATAAAAGTCTACATGTAGGCCTCTGTGACATGCACATTACTACTGGCTTGAGATAATGATTTTAAACCCAGTAATACACGCACCTGACAATGAACAAAAAAAAAAAAAGGATGTTCGCCAGGGTACACTGTATAAAGGTTGTCTGTCTACGAAACCAAAAGTCTTTCCCGAAAAGTTACTTGACATCTTGCATTGGTACTTGCTAAACCAACAAGGCTAAAGCACGAAACCAAAACTACCGGTATGCTTGACAAGATTTTCAGTTTGGAATTAAAATTAACATCACCCGACTGTGACCACTAACAAAACTTGCTGAAGGAGGTTACAATTTTATCAGTTATCACCCGAGCGCGAGTGGAACATGGAAGAATGTAGTGTGTCTGCCAGAAAAAAAGGTGAACACCGATGCACTTGTACCACAATTCTGCCATTTTATCTAGGGATAATAACAACGGGGCTTACACTAAGAAAGGAAATTGTTAGAATTATACATCTGACAATCAGCACGAGGCAAATACGCCACTTTTGAATTTACAGTCATGCAGAGGTACATTTGCTTTTACACAATGCGTTGAGTTAGAACAGTGCATTACGCAGGGTTTGATATGAATCCTGCAATACAGTTAGGTATTACACTCCTTGAAATGGATAGACCAATCAGAACTGGGAATTCAAGTGTAACGTACATGTACATAGGGAACCAAGGGATACATGAAATTTTTACCACTACGTGACAGTGAATTTAAGTACAGGATAGGAAAAATGTCAACATGGGAGGAACCACTGGTATTCCCGAGGAGATAAACAAGGGTATTTTGGGGGAAGGGGGCCCTAAATCACAGTGGAAAGGGCAGGAGAGGAGGGGTTCAGCTATAAAATAGGTGGAGCTGCTATTTGGTAAGGGAGGTGCGAGATTTCTAGTTCTGAAGGGAGCACAATCCAGTGGGGAAGGGGACCAATTCTTAACTTGTGCAGCTTTTCAAAAATGGGGCAGAAATAATGTCGATGAAAGGCCAATAAAGATTTTCCCCGATGAGAGAGTTGCGAAGCTAATCTGTCTTGGGGAGAAGCCTGTTTCTTTCAAAGTAAGGTTGGCTAACACACTCTTGTGAACAAGCAAATCAAGAGATGTTACTCACGTCAATTTCAAAAATCTCTTCTGTGTCGTCAAGGAAACCAACCAGACAACGCATCTTCCGTTCCTGCTTTTCCCGGGCAATCTCATTGGCTCGAACGTTGTAGGAGCCACTGGAGGCTCGAAGCCGCCGTGACATGGCTGCTTCCTTGGTAGCCGTCACGTCAGTGTACGTTCTTCACACAGTCCTGGACATCATAGAGGAATGTGGTTCATCTACATGTACACCCAAAGTCGCTCTGTATGAGAAACAAATGGTGATTTTGGATTTGAGATCAGAGCTCGGTGCAGATATGTGGTGTTGATTTTGCAGGGAGTTTCCCTGGGATAACCAATGGGCATGCAACATTACAAATTGGATAAATGAGAGAGTCTAAGGAAAGTAAAAGTTCAATAATAACTATTGCCCTGAGGCTTGCATATGACACTTTTAGATATATACTTGTAGTTTCAAACTACATGTATATGTAGTTTTCATTGTTTAATAATTAATCTGGAGAAATCTTCAAGTCACAGAAGTGTGTACTGAATACTTACCACACATGGAGATTTGGGGAGCTGATTTTTTTTTTTCAATCATATCTTTTGAAGTTCCCTTTGTGACGATTTCCTAAACATTTCTACATCTCAAAAACCCTTTACCAAAAAACTGAGCTCTCCCTTTTCTGAAAAGTTTGTTTTACAAGCATGCCTTTGCTGTTGATGTAAAGGAATAGTCTGAAGTCTAGGAAACACCATGCAGTGGATGAAATGCACTGCCAGTCCTGCATTCTGAATGTCAGGTGCTATCGATCCCAGATGCCGGCTGGGACTGGGACAGCAATAATGGTGACCACACTGTGGGGCCAAGCCCCCTTATACACACCAAGAAGTGCTGTTGATGGAGAGGTTTGAGAGCAAGCTAGCAAACCGAGTTGTGTTGGGGGGGAGAAAGGAGATCTGGGATAGCAATCGTAGGAGGGTGAGGGATGAGGTGGAGGGGCAGGGAGTGGCAGAGGGCAGCTGATAGAGGGGGACGGGAGCTCTGAATGCCTGGGGTTGCTAGTCCAACCATGGTTCCTAGGAGGACATTGTACTCATATATGTAACTGTGTGCAAATGGCTATGTACATGTACATAAACTACGCACGCCGTAACTGCGCTATATGTACATGTACACGTGTTGGTATACAGTAAGATGCCGACTTACAAATCCCTCCTCCCCCGACATTTTCCAGGCAGCATTTAACAGCATGTAATAATTGTGCGTCAACGATCATTTTATCACGACATTTATATGGATGCCGCTTAAGAATTCCCTCGCCTGTGAAAGACATTAGTCATAACTGGACAAATGCATCGTACATCTGGTGCACAAGATTAACATCTGCATGTAGGAATGAAATTCAGACACTGACGTACAGTGTGGATAAATAAAAAAAAACATACACAGTCCTATGGGGACAATGTACATGGCATGAAGGTATACAGCGGAATGCTTCGTGTTTACATGTACACTGGATAATGGACGCTACATATGTACAGTCTATGTAATTCAATCCAGTTCACGGTAAAATCAGGTTATGAGCACAAAATGAATGCCACATGTGCCAGTAGCATACAGGTATCCTACTCCTGTACAAACTGAGAAAATGTAAGGACGCATACATGTATGTACGTATTAGTACATGTACATGTCTACATGTACCGGTACATGTACGTGTATCTGGCAAAAACTTTAAATCTCAGGGAGAAAGGAACAAATTATGTACTGAGGTAAGACAGGTGCATGTGTGTATGGACAGGTGTACAGTACACATAAACACCGACATGATATATCCATGGCAAGTAATAAAAAGTCTAAATGACAAGGCTGAAACAATTGACAGATCGGAACTCAGTCAGATCTCAAGACAAGGCCATCTGTCCTGGGTTGTCTGTGGAAATACTGCAGATAGGAACTACACTAAGGTCACTAACAAGGGCAAATGAAGAACAAACATGTACAGTGCATGATACGTTCCCTGCATGTACCTGTACCTGTCTACTGTCCATATTAAGCAGCCTGAAAAACTGTACCTACAGTGTACATAAACTTAAGCTTATGAATACAGTGAAGACGTAGTTGGGGAGATTCCGTCCTACATATTAGCATTCAATATTTGGTCACAAAATGTTGACTTGGTTGAGGCAACATTGTAGGAAGTGGTCTTCATGAATTTATGGGGTATGACTTATTAACCAGTAAGTCAGCAAGTACCTTTCTCAAGCTGAATTTTCCTATTCACATAATTCATAAGAACATCTACCTGTGTGCCAATGTGTAGGTGTATGATGGTCAAATAGGGGCCCTAATATGACAGGTTTGGATTTCACCAATATCGATGTGATCGTCAGACCATGTCAAGCTTGGAACCAGACACAGATATAACTGTACAGAAAAAAAAAGGAGAAAGAGAGAGGAGACGGAAGAACCGCTAAACCGCAGCCACTCAATTGGAGCGCATTATTACGCTAGACTGGCCTGATGTCGGACAGGCCTAATGGTCGGAAGATGAGGCCTACAGGCTGCAAAGCACTGTCCCATCTCCAATCAATTTATCAATAATCAGATTGAGCAGATTTATGTATATGCATGGAGTGAGTTACCTGCATGCTGAGGGTCATGTCAGAATGTGTGGGGGGTTGGTGTGATGTGCGTAGGTACATGGACATGGACGTGTAGCAGACATGACTTTATTGGAACTGAGAGTTTAATAATGAACGTCAGGGTACATGTAGATATAAGGCTGGTTTAAACTGGCACGAACAGAGCAGTTATTTTGTTGCATTTTTGAATGTCGTCTCATATTTACAATAATTGTTCAGTGTTTTGTGACAACTCAAACACGAATATTTGGGTTTCTTTGATAAACAACAAAAACCACAAGGACAGGAGGCAAAATCTATTAAAAAAATATTGAATAATCTAGAATATAGAAATCTGTCAAAAGAGAGGAAAAATCTCTAGTGCAAGGTCTGCAATTCTCACGTCAATGTAAATCAAAAAGATAAACAACAAACAAATCAAAGGCCGTTTTGTTTTTCGTCTGAATTGGAGGGGTAAGGAGAATGGAAGAGGGTTACGGAGAAGCAGACAGAAGTAATCACTAGGATTTTCATGCTAAACCATCGCTCAGTTTACATGTCAGTAGCCTCTAATAAAACAAAACAACTGCTGTAATTCTGTGGCCACGTAACATTATTTACGGCCACTGTATGGCTTGTATACTTCACAGAACCACTGTCCCCCCCTAGTGAAAGCTTGTCAAGTTTTCTGGTGAATGTCACGCCACAAAACAATGTTTCGAGGAAACATAGGGCATGGCCACAAACATGTGGGTGGGAAAACAAATACCAGTGGCTTCCAAACCCTGCAATTTCTTGACTGGATTTTGGAATAGAAAGCCACAAACTCATGACTTGGGCCCTGCCTCTGGCTGGTCTCAATTGAATTAAGCTTAAGGGTAACGCTACCTGTTTTTACAAGCTGATGTAATGGTTGAAAACTAACCCAGAAAAACTGCTTTTATTTGGAAATCAGTATTCTTGAAACAGAAGATCACCAGCTTTTATGATGTGCTGTCTACAAAAACTTCGACACATTCGAGTGGTGTTTTAACAGGAAAAGAAATGGAATTTGTGGTCAAGTATAGTTTACTAATTAGCAGATTTCATCCACGAACACGTGCATAGAGGTACATGATGTTTTATCATGGTTTTATGAACTGTACATTACTAGTAGACTATCAAACTATTTTATTTAAATAAATCTAGAGGATATCAATGGTTTATTGACGTGTTGTAAAGACTGAAAGAATATTCAAACTGGTCAAGTAATCTGAAAATACATACCTGTAGCATTCACAGAAACCAGTAAATATGCAGACCTACAGTGGACATGTACATGTAACTGTCCCTAACATTAACAAGTAAAGGTAATAGTGCATGTACTTACATGTACATGTTTAGGTACACGTGTGCTCAAGTGACACAGAGCCATGAAATAAATATGGGAAACAGGAAGTAAGGTTGGTGTCCCAACCACAAAATGGGTCAGCTGGGGTCAGGGGAGAGAAATGGCTGTGGCAGGAAATTACAGCTTTGTTGGTGTGGAGTACACCAGAAGGGCCTACATACATGTACAGTGTACATGTACATGTATACTGTACATGTACATACATACAGTATGAAGGCCACCCTACAGTGTAAACAAGGGACCTCTACAGGCTCTAGCAGGTGTTGGATCATTCCCCAGTGGGGGGTGGGAGGGGGAAGCTACTGTGCCTATGCTGGGATGACCAGGAGGGATGGGTGGTTGGGACATGTCATGGGACAAGTTCAGGACAAGTGTGTGTAAACAAATGACAAGTGGGTCATTCTATAAATTCAGGGTTCAAAAATGTGACAATTTTGTGTCCTTGTTACATCTGACCTGTGTCATTTGGCAGGATATATCACTGGAAATTGATTTCAAACTATTTCTATTTGTTTGCCAGGTATTAATTTGCATCAATTCATCACTCTTGAAATTGGAAAATCCGTTCTGATTTTACAAAATCATATGTTGTCAGGTGTGACTGAGACGCCAAACAAATTCGACCCCTAATTTACAGAATGACCCGAATGGATAAGTCTTTTCCTGCTCACCTCCAGAATACAACTAAACAAGATAGTATACGTACCAGTCCATGTATGTGATCAGGTGAAACTAGTACGGAGGTACACATCTAACTCGACCAAGTTTTGAAGTTAGGATTTTCTGTGGGTGAACTGAATTCAAACTGTGCGGACAGCAGGTTTGGGGTTTCATAAACTTGTCTGATTGTGTTGAGGTGCAGAATATTTTCAGAGTGTTTCAATGAAGAATGGACAAGTTCACTTTTTAGAGTGGACTTGTAATTGCTCATTCAGAGGAATGATGCAACACTGTCACAACTTGTGTGGAGCAAGTTAGTAAACGATTACAGTACATGTACAATGTACGTACATTTCACTGTTCCTAGGTCCTGCGACTCTAATGCAAGTATCTTTCACACACCTGGACTGGGGTTAACACTGCAAAATTTTCCGAACTGGACAAAAATTAAAAAAGCGAAGCTAACTGATAATAAAGTACATTTCTAGTCAGTTTGTGGTGTGCACACTGTATTTGCCAAAACGAAGGCACATGAACATGTATATATCAGGATGGTATTCCACAATCCCCTTGGCCCCTTCGTTCTGGGTGAGGGTAAAGACAAGTGTGTCTTGGAGCTGTGCAGTGACACTTGACAACAATCCAAACACCCCCTCAATCAAGCAACAGCTGTCTCTCCTCCTGACGACTCTCTTCAAGGACTTCAATTTCACTCTTGCCATGGTAAGAGAGTCTCTCACTAGTGGAGAATAGAATTCAATTTGACTGAAAAATGCTCTTGTGTGTTTTTGAGGAATCTGATAATTTGTGGCGTACGACCTCATAGAAGTTTGAAAAACTCCCCAGTCACACACATGATGTACCATGGCTGTAACTTTTCAATCTTTAAGCAAGGGCATCAAACAAAATTCTGTACACATAAAGCATAAGATTATTTTAAATTTACCAAAAAAAAAAAGGTGCTGACAACTGACCCCAAACAACAGTTAACCTCTTGCTTATTGGACAAGTTTGTTGGTTGGTTGCCTCATTGTGCCCCGCTATTTGTTTGTGTGTTTGATCGCACTTGGGTTGCGGGGACAACTTTCTGGAGTTGCCAAAAACCTTGCCAGAATATAATTTGTTTGGGTGAGGCATTAGGATAACCTAGCCCAAATCTCAAAATAATAATCTTCAGACATACAATAATCTATTCAGTCTTTCCAATTCCCCCGGCGCATTACACCTGTACTAACCTGAAACGACCGACAGGAAAAACAAATTTCACTCCAAACCTCCCACCCTCTATTTAATAATACTCAATCCCCGCCCAGGGCTAGGATTGGAATAAGAAGGAAGGCTGTTGAATAGTTTAACGACGTGTTGTTGGGGGGGATAGCTGAAATGGCTGAACAAATGAATGGATTGGCATTTGATCGGGTACAAAATGAAATTCTCATTTCCGCTGGTTAAACAAAAAAATTCATGTACATGTAAAGTACCCTTACAACATGTACATGTACATATGTACGTACATGTATGGGGCCTTATGTACAGGTAAATGGATGTGTGCAAAGTACATACACCTGTTAATTGAAATGATTAATTTTGTCTATTGAATTGATTGAGTAAGATTTCAGTGTTGCTGCGAGAACTGACGATGCAATTTCTTTTCCATATATACATTTATTTATAATACATGTACATGCACGTGTGTGCTGACAAAAAGGCCTGTTTGACAATTTATTTTGCGTGTACATCATTGAAGCGCATCAGTATGCCATAACAGGAAATATTCATAAATCACGACTATCTAAATTGACATAAATTTACAAAATAGACTCGGTATCACGGTGTTTCAAAAAAGGGTTTGACCTCCTCTCACCATTTTGGAGACGGACTTTGTCCATCACCTGCATTAGCTATCTTCTTGGAAAAGATCCAAGGAGTGTTGTTATGTGCATTTGTGTCAACACACTGTGAAGTGAACAGACACTTCAGAGGACTTTCCTGTGCTACACAAACTCAGGACAGGAAATGTATGAATACAATGTATGGATACAATGCCAGAAAAGCTATTGTTGCATACAATTTGTCCAAATGAGATTGAAAGCAAGTGACTGAAGCCTGGCATTTCTATGTGCCTGTGTGATTGGACTAGTCCCCAACAACAGCACCGATACGACAGAATGCTGCGTTCATGTACACGCACATGTACACCTCTGTGTACACAGGCATCTGTGATATGCACGCATTGTATACTGTACACCGCCATGTTCCATGGAGACTATATGGCATTGAAAAGCATTCCTTGGTGGTGAGATCACAGACTCGGGGTGAAATCGACCATGCAACAAGGACAATGGCAAACGAAGGGTACAAGCGGAATTACAACTGGCTGTGACACACTACACTTGAACCCAGTGATCCTGTGTAGGGATGATAAATGAAGACATCAAGGAAATAATTACACTTGTTCCCAGGGTGACCTAGGATAATATAGGGGGAAATGGGAAGCGTGGAAATTTATGAGACTTAAGAGGAAAGAGTTGTCCATTCTGATTCATGACAGCTGCGGGTAATGTTAATTGTTACTTCCACAGAAACAGGTTCCAGTCCCTCTCCCCGAAGAAATAATGATTTGGCTTGGGACTCTTCATCAGGGACTTTCTGCCGACAATATACTCAGGTTCTGTTTTCTCATGAAAGAATTACGAACATGTTTCGAGGATGTCTGTGTACTTTTTCTTTGACACAATGAAAATACAGACGTTGCTAAGAATAACAGCAGAAGTCCACTGGAGAAACACTGTCACAAAGTGTAACAGGTGCCTTTCGGTAATTGATACATTGTAATACACCCCATGTGCACAGGAGCCAGAGTGTTACAGAAAAAAAATCTAATCTGTTCATGTTTGGCCCAAATTTATTCCATCACAGCTTACATTTGAAGTGCAAAATTGACTGAAAATCTTGTGCTTGAAATGAGTGCGTGGTAGAAGAGGCACATTTACTCACACAACACAGTATCACAGAAAACGACTAAACACAACAGTCTTCTGTGATTCTTCATGTAGCTAAAAATAACTGAAGCTGTCAAAATTGGAGTGAAGCGCTCTGTATACCATGTACGTAGTAAGATTACATGTACATGTACATACAGTAGTCAGACATGTACATGCAGCCCAGCGGCACCGTGCATGTGGGTTCTTAATGATATGAGTGGTACTGGTCAAAACAATTAAATTTATGGCAAGATGTCTGAAATTTATGAGTATATTTCTATGCTGGACAAATCCAAAATGAAGGAGGACCTATGAATGATCAAACTTTGCTTAAGAAAACATCCATGACAGAGATTAAATCAGCCTGTCGGTCCATAATAATGCAGCAATTTCATGGCCCAAGGGAGAAATAAGGAAGAGTGAGGGGTTGGCAGAAAATAGCAAATGGTGAACACGGCGAGGACAAATGAGCGGTGATAATCACCAGCGGAGGGGAGGGGGGAAATGAGGAAAGCTGGAGCACAACACTGGCTAGCACTGGCAGTTAGCTCGCTGATTAGACCTCTGGTCAGACTGGGGGTTTTTATGAGGTGGGACGATACGGCAAGATGACAGAACGAAGAAGGAAAAAAATCAAGGTAGAAATGAAAGGTGATGCGGAGCAGTGGACATGAGCATCTTGCTGCCTGAAAGAGACAATGCAGCAGGTGTATCATGTTGGTTTTTTTCCTTCAGAACTTGGTAAACATACACATACAGTGTATAGTACTGATAAATAAAGATAACATTGGCTTTGACACCAAATTAATTACCAAGAATTCTACATTTAATGAACTTAGCAGCACATCTTGCCTGCAGGTTGAAAATACTGCACACCAAACTACATGTATTAATTTCTAACATTTTGTATGGTAACACTCTGCTGATAATGACTCACACAATTACATAGGCATATCACATTACATTCCAGCTAGTTCAGTTCTTCATTTAGGTTAGCAGAACATCTGTTGCTCAGGGGAGAAAAAGCAACATTCGTGCTAACTACGGTTATTAAAATGAAATACGTAGGCTTGCTTGGGACAACTGCTTGAATTTAAGCAAAAATGTTCACTTTGAAATTGTGTTTAAATGAACACAGTTCAGCTTCCTTGCATGTTTAAATAAGGGCAATTAGCGGCTCTTTAGAGTTGACCTCCACAAACAATGGCCAACGATTTGAGCACATTAGGGTAACAATCCAGTTTATTCCCGGCAATGATTCAATTTACCTGATGTACAACGTGCAATACGGCCCAAGCCCTTACCTACCTACAGGTACAAACTGCAGACTAAATGGGACGCTTGTTGGTAATGACTTGCATGTGTCTTGGAAGGAACCGTGAGTCACAAGTCGGATGCTGTGGTATGGGAAACCATTTAAAAATGAGAGTTCTATTTCTGAACCGAGATGAAGCGACTCAACTGTGCAGATCTGTGCGACACGTGTGCCAAACCAATGTGTTGGATTCCCCTGGCTGAGCCATGATAACGGTGTCAGAACTCCCCAATATGTGGTCAAGGAATATTCAGGTGCGGTTCTTGCTTCAGAATTCAGCGGTTGGGATGGAAGGGGTAAGGGTAAAGGAGACAGGGGAAGAAAAAATGAGAGGGGGAGGGGACTTTATCAATTAGGGATGGGTCATCAATCATTTCTTAGGACTTGATGCCACAAATTTCTTTGGGAAATTGGAATCTAGTAAAAATGTCTCACAGAACTGTATCCAATTGTTATTATCTGGGAAATGTCATTCAGTGTATAAAGCGACTCTCTGAGAATGGTTCAACTTTTTTGTGTGTCATTAACACAAAGTTGGGGTTAAAGGCCAGGTGAAGCAAGGATGTCCTTAAAACTTGTTTCATTATTAAAATGTTGTGTTGGCACAGGCTTTACAAATGACAAACATTACCATGACTTGCCAAACAAGGGTTTAACTCAGCTACATGTACGTTTGCTTACTGGTGTTTACATATGAATTTAAAATGTCAATCAAAGTATTCCGGTAATTTTATACACACTATAACAGTCAATAAAGCTCTATACAGCACATAGTACATGTGTGTGTACATGAAAGCTATCACAAAAACTGGCTGGTTACGCTATACCCGTACCCTTATTGAAAGCTAAAAACTGGCCGTCAAATGAAGAAAACTGAATGAAGTTTTAACGATGGTAATCAACATTGCCTTGTGCATAGTGAGTGGTGTACATTGTCCGCAATTCTTAAGAATCCTCAACTTTAGAAATTTTAACATAGATTAAGGCAAGTTAAGTTATCTCTTTTGAGGCAAGTTTTGGTAGCTGTTGTCCCCATTTATGCCATTCAATCAGCACAAAAAAACTGTCCCCCCCCAAAAAAAATTTCCGACCTACTGACCCAATTTCTGAGAGCCAGTAATTGGAAGAACTGTTTTTTGGGGGGCCTGATAGGACACGGTTTCTTTTTTTTAAACTTTATGCAGAAAAAAATTAAAATAAAAATGCAACTATTTCACAATATGCCTGTATACATATATATCACAGATATTACAAACTCTTTCAGTACAAAGTGAAATGTACATAACTACATTTTGAGCGACGTTTCAACTGAATCAGCAAATGACCAGTGGGTAAACTTATGGGTTTAGTTCAGCAGCTGGAAATGTCTAAGGACCGCGCTTCCTGTTGTTGGATCAGGCGCTCGATAAGCATACCCTGTGATTCATTTCCCTGTGTACCCATCGTTTTCCCCAATCCCCCCCCCCCTTCCCTATTCCCCCTTCCCCATACGTTGAATATCAGACATGACTCATGGTCCAGGATTAGGTGACTGAACCGAACGTGAAACCCATTAGAATCAGTATGAAAACGCTTGTAAAAGTTGATGAACATCATCACTGAAGACGAAACACCGACTAAAACACAGGAAGAGTCTGGAAAAAGACAAGACTCACTGAAGTAGCACGTCAATAAAAAGTTCCTGATTTTACAGCAACATTTAAGTATTCCTTTGTTTTCTTTTACCTGCATTTGTGCACTTCTATGTCCTAAATAGTTGAGGCACTATAAAAAGGAAATATAAAATAATACAACACGAAAATTTTGCAGACAAATGGCTGTACCTGGGTACTTTATCTTTTGAGTTGGATGTTGGGTCACGCTTCAAACATTCACTGAGTTAATGTTGGAGCCTGGGGCACAAGCAGTGACCTTGACACTCTGAGGTCATATCCTCCATGTGTGGTCTAAGTGCAGAAGTGGTGTGAACAGCATACAACAAGAGACCTCTCTCTCCTGGACTGTTGTGATTGTGAAATGGAAGTGCCTTGCCTTGGGGGAGAAGGGAGGCTACAGTCTGAATACCATGCTCAGGAAAATCACTGGTCCCAGAGACTATGGGAAATATGAAGCCTCTGTTGGAACATGCTTGGAATAATGGCATATTGTCCAGCATGTTTTAAAGGTTCCTAATTTCATTTGTAGAAAAATTACAATGAGAATTTGACTGTGTATTACATCAAATTGTGGGAGATTTCAATACAAATATATTAAGTATAATGTTTCAGTTATGAAGGCGAAAAAATGTTGGAAAGACAAAAGAGCTCTGTATTACAAGGAAAACACTAAGATGCCCCCATGCACAAACTTATGAGACTTGTATGAAAAAAAAACTGACAATACCCGAGTGTTTTCTAAGTAAATGCTTCGGACATTTCTTAACTGTTTCACTTCCGGAGGGCTGTTATAACTTTTTAAGGGAAAATTAGTGTTGTCAGTACATGTACATGGGACTCTTTCCAAAACATTTTTAAGTGATGATAAAATTCCAAGGATCCTTCTGTTATCAACAAATTTGATTTCAAAATACCCATTTAGGGCCTTCCCTAATGAATTTCAGTTAATTTTGTCAAAACATTCCCATTACTGACAGAAAGCATTTCACAACTTCCACTGTAATCTAGGCCTAAACAAACTAGGCTAGACACTTCCAAGAACTTAAGCAGGCGATTTGACGTTCTTGCATGCCATCCAAGACTAACCCTATAAATTATAGTATAAAAATTTTTTTTTAAACAGCATTAAAAACAAGAAACAAATGACTAAAAAACAGGCTAAAGAAAGGAATGTACTGTCGTCATGGTAGTGCAGACATCATTACTGTTGAGCTAAACATTCTGATTGCTAAATTGTATTAAAAATAGAAAATTTTTTACATTTTTCTTCAGGTTTTCTTATCAACATACCTTGCTCACATGCCTTAACCCTAACCCCCTAGGGACCATTGAAATCCAGCATTAACCATAACCTTGCTGGGTTCAGCATGGTTAAGGTTAATGTAAAAAGAAGTGGTATGCAAGTATTTCAAACAGAGCGATTCCACGTATGCCCTGATCCCTGTCAAGAAATGCAACAAGTTGAGAATGGTTGCTCGTCTTGAGTTTACTCCGTACACTGCACGCGTAGGCCTATTTACATATTACTGACAAGGCCTACCCATCGAACAGCCATACATGATAGTGATACAGTACACGTTCCTTGCTTTGGGTTGCACGTCCACACAAATTTCCCACAAAACACACGCTGCTAAACAGACAAGCCAAGAACTTACGTACGTGTCTTTGTGCTGTGACTGACCTCCCTATATATCCAATTTTGGAGCGAATGACTTCAACAGAATGCGAGAAAATCGGTTTCGTCCTAAAAAGTTCCGCTCGCATTTAGCTGTGAAAATGTTAATGTTTAACATGACAAGCACTGGTTTCCAAATTCATCACACATGCACTGTACATGTACTTTACCATACTGCTAATAAAAATGCCACAGGAAGCTAGCAGAGCACCAGCGAAAATGAAGCTTATGGGGCACTATATAGGACACTGCGCACGTACGCGAGACGTATGCATGCACCTGTCCTCAACTGAAATTTGCTTTTTAACGAAGTATTAAAAAAAGGGGAAAGGAAAAAAAGAACAATTGCCCGGTAACTTAACCAACAAACATTAAGAGAAAAGGTCTTGCTTGTGAGTTGAGGATGGAGACAGAAGCTCCTTAAAATAATTAGGCAAATTAGACCGAGTTGCAGCAAGGTTGATAGAGGGCGCCCTAAATTATTTGCGGCTCTGTTTGCGCAGGTTAACGATTAGCGCCACAGATTCGCGCGGTTAGTGAACTTGATTGAGGGCGGCATAATAAGCCAACAGAGCTCAGCGACATGTAGCTCTCGTCCGCAGAGAGAGCAATAAAAGCAGTCGCTCGTTACGTCATAAAGTTGCTAAAATATCCGTTATTAAATGCTTACAATATCAGATAATCATTTTGTCTTTACCAGTCTCTTTTCTAAAGAAACAATAAAATGATAATTCAAAATTCAACCTCAAGTTAGAAGATTGATGAGGTCGGCCTGTTATTTCCATCCTAGTAGCAGTGACAGCCGATGATTTTGTCTGGAGTGTAAAATGAAAATGCCGAACTGTAACATTGTCATGTTGGTTTGCATTTTTCATCTCTAAATTTTGTTTCTTCCATTAATAAGACGTGCAACAAAACAAAGGATCGCAATACATCCGAATGTCGATGGATAAGTTTGTTTTTCAAGATAATGGTTCCGATCAAGCCTCAGTGCAATGCGTCTCCGGCATGTGACATAAACATAAATAAGTAGGTCACCTGATACATTGCGATGGATATCGTACACGATCATGTGATGGTGCTTTGCTTTTGTTGATTGGCTGAAAGTCATGGCCCCATAATATACGCAGGCGCAGTTCAATCGTGACCTCGAAGCTGTGACCTTTCATACGTGTGATGTGTTCAGAAACGGCCGATTGAGCATTTTGTGCCGTTGTTATCAGTAGAATTGCTGTGTGGTTCACGTAGATTACAGCGCGCAAAGTCCCGATCTGGAGAGTGATGTATACGGTAGGTGAGGTGAAACAGGTTGTAAAATTTCGAGTTGGAGAAGAGGACGTGCAGAGGGAATTTTCCTTACGTGTTTGTATACCGTACGGCGTTTAGTAATTACGGCCTACGGTAGAACCAGAATGGAGAAAGGATTTAGCACGCCCGGCCTATTCGGCCCAGCAGTAGTAAGACTGCGTAGGCCTACTACCAGTACTAGTAGGCCTAGTAGTATTTTACTAAGTAGGCATACGTTAGGCGTCGTCCAAAATTTAATCATTTTCCTAGTAGTACTCGGAGGACTATTTTGACATGTTTGAAGGCCCCCTCCCCTCCCCCAAATTTAATTAGTACTTATCGACATTTTTCTGTCAGTATCCTGAAATATTGACAAATCATGTTTTACGTATCATCATGATCATGTGCCCCAGGCTCTACTACATTTGACCAGTGTTGACAGGACCCCAAAAGTCGTACGCGGCCCATGACCCCCTGCCCTCTTCTGATCTTACGCTTTGTACAACTGTGAAAATGTTGAAAATTTTAGCCGGCTCCTTATGGCTAAGTAGTTGACTTCTTCATTCCTCCATGACTTGTACCGCGCCTCGTGTTACTGTTAGCCTGGTGGTAACATATAACTTGAAGTTGGCATGTATGGAAAACTAACAGTGGTAAGTGGTGTCAGTCATTGTCCAGGTTAACGACAACATCAACTTAAGATCTGATTTTTTTGGGTCATTCCGTGGCACTGACAATGCTGTTCCACTGCACTGAGAAAAAAAATTAACCTTAATGACGTTGATGATGCATTACGGGTTTGGATGACAAAAAGCAATCCATTTTATACACAATCCAATGGGAGAAGCGTACCTGCAAACGTTCTTCTGCTCTCAGTTTATTACATATTCCAATTCAAGCCATCCTCTTCTCACAGAGTGTTGTATTATAGATTTGGGATGAAGATATTCACAACCTTCGAAGTTTAAAGTATGGCAGAGAAGAAAAATTGGGGGAATCCTTCCAACAATGCAAGTTTTTGTCATGGACCGTGCTTTGACTAAGATCGTGAATATTATTAATGCCCCAGTAGGCCTATTGGCCAATCAAAATCACAATTTATAACTCATTCATCCTGCATTGACCAATCATGTTATTTTCAGCCAAGAATTACTAAAAAAGACAATTAAGGATGATTTTTGTTCTTTCAAAAATCACGCCTCTGCTGTCTACACCACCAACAGCTGGTTTCTGGCCATTTTTATGTACAACAAGCGCAGTTCTGGTGTTGATTACCAACTAAAATGTTAATGTACTTTCGTTACGTGCATGCATGTGGATCTCATCACAGTGTGTGGGGCCGGGGACGTGTTGCTCCGAATCGACATGACTGGTGGAAATTCCGCTTCCTCTGTTCTTACATTTTATAATTATTCTTTATTACAAGTTTATTACTCATTAAACTGTATTTCACTTTCATAAACAAACTTTTTTAAAATCAAATGCATGTAACAAACAATACTATGTGCCTTTAAACAAAAAGTTATGCGTACTTGTACACATGTACGCTTTACCTACTGTCGATTGGTTATACGTATGTTGAGTGGGACTGCGGTTTTGCGGATAATACGAGCTAATTTTCTCCCAAGTCCCAAGACCCTCATATTAACGAGAGTCGACTGTATCTCTTATGAGTTTGTGCGGTTCTGAAAGGAACCGGGAGTATACTCAATGTTTCAGACTGCGTGCTCAGTCCGTCGTCAGGCTTAATGTTATCATTGAATTCTGTGTAAAATCTTCAATCTTAAATCCCATTTTGAAACAACCATCCATAACCACAAATTTGAATGACAAGGCAATTGGCTGATTCCAGAACTGTTGGCAAGTCACGAAATTAAGAATAATAAGATCGTGCAGAAATCCAGTGATTACGCAGATCGACAGTTAGCTCTCAACAGTTACACGTTTGTTAGGGTTTATTGAGCTATATTTGCAATCACACGTATGAAGCCAAACCACGGTTCACAACCATGCACAATGCATGACATCTAGATGCTCAACCAACCATAAAAACTTCATGTGTGAAATTAGACTCCAGTAACATTCCGGCTTTATTTTCCTTAAAAAAAAAAATCTCCCTCCCCACAATTCCGACCCGTGATTCCGACCCGTGATTCAAACCCACACCCATGCATCACAAACCATTATGCCATAACCGCTTGACTACCGCAAATCACACAAATTGATGGTGTTTTTACTGTTGATATATCGATAAACGGCTGCAATGCGAGTCTAATACACATTGGGCATGCGCAATACAAACACAACCATCGTGGTTTGGCTTCATACGTGTGGTTGCATATATATCTCGGTTTATTTGAGCGTCGATGTGTAACCTTTTAGGACAGTGTGCTGTCATTTCTATTGCCACGTCAAACACTAGGAAGAATGCCGGTCAACTCATACATCATTTACATGTATGTGAGTCAATTGGTACCTCGGCCAACTGGTTTACTGTATTGTACTTCAGGCTAATGTTATTGAGATGCTGTAATAACTCGCTATTTGCACGCTGCTCAGGAAGTTTGTAGACTTGACAAGGATTTGACAATCATCAAATTATTTTTTGTTTCTTCTTTGTTTTTATTTTTCTGAGATCCCTTTGTTAGAGACTGGTCTGGTTCCAGTGCTGGAGATTGGTGCAATAGAAGTAGGCAGCAACCAGTCTAAAGTGCATACAGTAGCACACATTGAGGCCAAAGGTGTTTTTTTTTTACTTTGTCAAACATTTTCGTCAAAATTTACAAAATGACTTTGAGTATGTTATTGCCCCTTGGATCATGTCTTTGTTTTCATTTTGATTGATAATTTTTTTGGAGAGGACTTTGTTGTGGTTCTTTTGTCAAATTCAAAATGTGGCTACTGATTACCTCCTCTGAATTCGTGAACTTTTGATGGTTATTGTATGGGAACTTAGTCCCAGTATTAAGAGACATGAAATCAGGTTGAGATAAGAACAAAGCTTGTCATCCTGCACATATTTTTCAAGTGTTTTCTTCTGGTTTGATATGTGATGGCAGTTTGATTGGAGAAAGATACATCCACGTTGGCCTTTGTCCTACTGAACTTCTCAACCTTTGCTCCACCATCTTTCAGCACACAGATAGTGTACCAGTATATAATGACAAATCTGTTGTGACCTCTGTGATCCAACCAGCAATTGTGAAATCACAAGTCATTGTCACATGATGCTGGCTTCCAGTAGGCAAGGTAAACATATCTATGACAAGTATGACTGGAATATCCTAGCATTTGTTCATGTTCTCAAAAACATGCTTTCTTTGTTTAGACAAGTTTATCATCAAGGAATTCAGCTCCAAATCAGTGTAGTTCAAAGAAAGCTACTTCCTGTTTTATTTGCATTGAGCGGATTTACGTGTAGAAGGTTGGCGGTTCACTGGTGAAGCAACTGTCCCACAGAACAGACGGTTTGGGGTTCAACTCTGTCCCACATAATCCCTTGAAACCTTTCCCATCAGGTTTTCAGGGAGACGTAGGAACTCGACTTGAGGTTGCTTTTGGTGTGTGCGGGCAAAATAGTGTTTTCTTTTGAGAGGTCTTCTGTTGTTTCTTAAGTAGTTGTACAAGTTGTTTTGTTGAAATATAATGGACAATATAAAAAGTGCTCAAGAGTGGGAAAGAGGTTGTCACCTTCTTCTCCACCATATTCTGTGTAGAGCTTTGGTAGGGTTCATTGTAGAAGTGCCCTCCTTAAAAAATCACCGTTGTATATTACAGAGTGCAACCCTCTTTATTTACATCAGTGATAACACAAAGCGATAACAGCAACAATATTGACAACCTCCTCCGTGGACTTTATCCTCTGTTTGGTTGTGACAGTCAGCTTGGCATACTGACTTTTCAGTATCTCTGCAGATTTGTTAGAAGGTCATTATCCATGGTCAAAGAAATGTTGTAATGAAATTTTGAGAATGAATTAAGTACACTGGATGTAATTTGTTCTCATTTTTCATTTAAATGTAAAGCACAAGGGATAATGAGCAATTGTATATGTGTAAAAATCTGTCTTGAGTAAGGTGCATGCAGGTTAAGTACAAACTCCTTGAGAGGGTATTCAGTTTTTCACTTTTCCAGATGTGTAGGTGAACGGTCTGGTACAATATCACTGCTTCTTGTGTTCAGCCTGCTAAATTTATGCAAATTCTTGATATCAAATGAAGATTGTACATGTACATTCTGGAGGTATGTAAGTACTATTTATCATTAATTGAAATCTTTCTTTTTTTTATTGACTGCAGTGTTGACGGCATGGGATATGTTTGGCCAATTATGCATTGCTACAAAGGTCTGTATTCAGACAACAGGTACAGCATGAATAGAGTGGAACATCATTGGGGACATACAGCACTGGCAACAGGTCTATGATCTGTCTCCAGGGAGCCATTGTGCAGACAAGCTGGACTCCAGAAACTCTGATTTAACCAATTTTCAAGTGACTGTTTAGTACAGTGGATCAACGTGAGTGGGCGTTATCCTCGATCAGAACTTTCAGCAAAGAAGCAATCTGTGGTCTGCCGAAATTTTAAAAGCACAGAGCCTTGCTAATCTGGATTTGTCAAGATTTGAAGCTGGGTGATCTTCATTGTACTCACTTTAAGTGCAGTTGTCATACACTTGACCGTTACAGTACTTAATCTTTTCAACTTTCCTTGGACGGAGAGCAGTTTTCCATTTGAACTTTACGGCCATGTATTCCAAGATGTCTCACCGAATCATCAGCACTGTTCGGCGGTCGGTGGTGCTGTATCTTACTGGTGTCTGCTTGGCGCTCATCCTGCATCTGCTACAGATCCAGCGCAACGTCACACTGTTCCCCGTCGAGGTGATTGGAAGTTTGATGAAGTCTGATTGGTGGGTGCCTCCGGTCTGTGGAGCTGCTGCAGGTGTGTGTTGCAATGAATGACTCCCCCCGTCCCAGTGACTACACCCCCTCCTAGTATCCATTGTGTTTTTATGGTGAACCCTCCCAACATCTGCCAGTCAGCAGTGAGCAATACATTCTCTGTATATGAACGAGATTAGGATGTGTCGTCTTATTTAAAAACAAATATTGGCTGAGCTCTTCAGCCTGAAACCATCAACATCAATCAAAACCAGGTGTTGGAATGTGAAGGAATTTGATTGGTTAAGGTTAACTCTAACCCCCAATGTGTATGTAAACTCATATTGAAATCGGAGGATTTTAGACTGTTAGGAATATACTTTATTTATTTATTTCTGATGATCTGCAGCGGTTACCCGCCACTTGCAGGCATCCATGAGAAACGGATGGGCAAAGTTATGCTTTCTTATTGACCTGTTCATCCTTAAGCTTCAGAGTTCGTAAAAAAGTGAAAATTATGAACTAACTTTGGTTCTTTAACCCTAACAGCCCTGAATACGACAAAGTACTACTTAGTAGTCAAATGTAATATACAGTGCTGTCGCTTGTAAGAGGACATGACCTTATTGTTCTCTGAAGCCATAAAGTACAATATATACGACAATGTACCATACAGTGCTCTGGCACTATGAATGCATGCACGACTACAAGGCAAATTTCATGCACAACTGTTGGGGTTAAACACAAGCATACGAATGTGTCAATGTAGACAATATGCATATACCTGTGGTGTACATGTACTTCAGTTTCTGATGTTTGTGTCTCACAACTTGTACTTGTACTCCTGTTTTTTTGTTTCAGTGGTGGTTGGTCTACTCTACCCATGTATCGACAAACGCCTTGGGAAGTTCCCCTGCTACAAAGTGGAATGGTCCAACGTGATGAGATGTCTAGCTGTCTTTGTTGGCATCAACCATGCCTCTGCTGTATCCTTTCTGCAATAAATGTAGGGCACCTGTATATCACATGGCATAGAAGGAGAGAAGAAATCGAACAAGAATTGTGTTATGGAGGGGAGGTGGAAATATAATCATGAAAAATCCCACTGAAGCATGTTGTCCAAGACAGCAGTTGTTTTGTTCTTGGAGTAGTTGGGACTGGGTACTTCATATTTCATTTTGTCTTTACATCATCAAAATTCGTGAATTCGCCCCTTATATGAGATTTGTTCTTGAGATGCAACTTGCTCCAGAGAGGCTGCAGTGTACTCAGTTTTCCTTGACCCTGGCAATTTCATGCTGCAGAAAATTGATTTTGCCAACAACCTTCAATTTTCTCTGACGTTAGCGGCGATGTCCATTGGACTATGGTGGCTGTTTGACCGGTCACGGACCGGTTTTGGTCTGGCTCTCATTGTATCGTTCCTTGCCACAGTGGTCACCCAGCTGCTTGTCTACAAAGGCTTTTACAGGTAGAGATTGAAAACGATTCACATTCAAAAACCATAGCAAGCTATTCGTTGCATGCAGGGTTGTTGAGGGTGCTATATAGCCCTTGGAAATGTTATGAAACTCACATATGCTACTCATTAATATTGGATTTTACCGTTTCCCTAATGTTTGAAAATTGTTTAGAAATTGGTGGAGGTTTTTAATAATGGTTGACAGAAACAGAAATTTACATTAAAGCACCATTGTAAAGGTTTAGCGTTTTGTGTGTTTTATGGGCAAAGATCATTGATTGGATCAGATAAATAAGTCCTAAGTTTGCACGAGCACCTAAAAGACCCCAAACAGACCGGTTACCTTCATCTTGTATTTGTTTCCATACCTCTAGTTACACTGAACCTGATTTCTTGTATGTGCGTTCCTGGATACCGTGTGTGTTTTTCTCTGGTGGGGTAACCATGGGAAACATCGGAAGACAACTTGCAATGGTGAGATCTTTTGGAATAATTTCCAAGCTTGTCTTCCCTGTTAGATCGGTTACGTCAATGTTAACTTTGAAAGCTTGGCTGAAATTTATTCACGAAGAGACGTTCTGTCTTGGACTGATGGAAATTGACTATGATGGCTCAGAATAAAATAATCTCGAGATGGAACCAGACACTGAATATTTTCAACAAAGTGGTCTCAAAACACTTGTCTTAAAATTGTCGCCAGTTTCCATTTCACAAATTGAAAGGCTTTTGCCAGGGTTTTAAGAGCCACATAAAAAATTTAGGAAACAATTTGCTTTTGTTTGAAGTCTTGGTAATGTGCTTTCTGTAGATTCTAACCCTTAATTCTTTCTCATCTTTGACAGTATGAAATGGAAAAGGAACATAGATCGTGAGTCATCTTGAGATGCAGTCATGTACAAAAAGAGATGACTTTCAAGGATCTTTCCTCTGCCACCGTCTTCAAGTTCTTCAAGCCACACGAGATAGCAACTCTACCAGTCTGGATGTTATTTTGCTTTTTTTTTTTTTCCTTCTTTCAATTTTGCGATATTTTGGCATCCAGAGCCAAGATACTGGATCTGTTGTGACTGCAAGCACTGCCATAGCTTAGGAAAGAAAGCAGCATTGACAGCAGAAACAACCTGCCAAGAACAGTTGAAACGGAAGAATTCTTTAAGATGGCAGCAGCTGGCTTGTGTAGAACAGCCAGACACCTGTTTATAATAAACCGCCAGTTGCCATGCAACATGACTATATTCTGCCCTCATGTCACCGTGTTTTATTTTGCCTTATTTTCTTCAGCGTGTATTGGACTCGCCTGAGATGGCCTCCCAAAACGACCGGTATGTGACCTCTTTTGTGGCTTCCAATGAGGTTAAAATCTTTCAGGGGACGAGTCTTAAATTAACTGAAACTGCCATTATTCAGATGAGTGACCTCTGACCCTGGGCCGCAAGATGTGATCTTTGGTCATAACCTTGTAATTGAATCATGTCATCTTGATTGAGTCCTTGCTGTTTGGACTGGAGCCTGCAGGATGTGACCTTTGACCGAGGCTGCAATATTTGACTTTTGGATATGACCTAAATGGTGGAAACCTTCACCCAGCAATGTACTGTGGATGGCTTTATCACTTCTGAAGCTTGAATGTGACCTGAGACCTGGAATGTGACCTCTGTGACCTATATTATGACCTCTGTCTAGAAGATGACCTCTTGAAAAAATAAGGCTTCTGTCATGATTTGGCTTCTTGACCTCTAGGAAAGTGACCTTGTGTGTACTACATGTGTATACCAAAGGACAAGCAGATTGGATGTTTGAATTCTGTCTACATTAAACTTTAAAAGGAAGTCAAGTTTATTCTTCACTTTTTAATCCATCCTTGTTATCAGATACTCTGGTAATCATTCCTCGTAGGGCTTCCAAACCAAAATTTGTTGTACTATTTGGGTTTATTGACAGAAAAGTGAAATGGTACACACTGTATAAACGCCATCCCATGAAAAGTGCTGAATGTTGACAAGGGCTTTTTATGAAGACGTTTGACTTGACACTATTGAATACATTATAGACTGGTACTTTTTTACTATTTTAAAATTCTTCAGTTACATTTCCCTAACTTGAGAGATGATGGAAGAATTACCCAGCTTTATTCATTGGATTCCCTGTTGCATAAAAATATTCTACAATTTAGGAGACCTTAACACTGGAACTTGTTTTTGTTTTTCAACATTATAAAAACAAAGACTATCACTATTGGAGACAGAAATGTTGCATTTTAACAAGCAGAAGTGTAAAAATTACTTCATAACTTCAGTACAATTACCAAGTATTTCACAAGTCATTATTGCCATGTTGTGAAAAATTATTTAAACAAACGGCAAAAAATGCAAGTGTATATATTCTTTGTCAGCTGGAGTTAACAATTCAGTATCTTGTGAGCGCAATTTGTGACCTACTCTGTGAAAATGTGTCTTAACCACCTGCTGCCGGGGGACCAGTTTTCGAGCACGTAGGCTTTATACACGGAGCCGGAAACCCGAAATGGGACAAGGGGGAACTGGGCCTTGTAACAAGACTGTACTCGGAACAAAAGACCCGGCTGCTGGGCATTACCGACATTTTTTCACTGTCGATAGTGGAGATAATCCAGCCTTGTTTTGAAAAAGTATACCACGGTTTGGGGCATTTAGAGTGAGCAGATTACCACCGGGGACACAGCAGTCCACCATCGCAGCAATGAGCCACACAGCACCGCTGCATGCTGATCTGTCCCCTATTGAAAACAGGTCAGCAGCGCACTGTGCCAGGTTTGTGAACAAAAGAAAGTTATGTAACACCGCACAATCTGGGCTCTTTTTACAAGGCTGCAGGCCTGACTAAAACACTCGGGCGTCAATAGATTTTGTCTGCCAGACTAGAGTGGCCATCAGACAGTAATTCGTGTGGGTATAAACGTCCATTAATTAAAATAATGAATTTTTGAAGAATTTTGAAAACTGAAAATCTTGAAAAAGTCCTGATTATGTGCACAGCATTTTTCAAACCCACCTGGCTGCAAGTGGTTAAGTCCCCAAAGCAACTTTTGAGTTTTCATTTGTATTGGAAAGAGCAAATTGAGTTTTTGTTTTGATGTATCACTCAGTTTGGCATCCTGGTGACAGTGAATATTCCATGGTGGAAAATGCTGCGGGTTCGTATTGATTTACACTGTGTAAAATTATTCTAAAGGACCTTTTACTCCAAAGTGGCTCTGGCAACTTAAGACTCATTTTCACAGAGTGGGTCACATTCGGGCTCTTCATGTATACTGTACATCATTTGATAAGATGGTTGAGACTGGGGTGTACTGTACTAAGATTATCCATGATTAAGATTAAGCCACTCTGTTGACTTAATGTAAGTGCCTATGCTCAGTAAATAACTCAATGGAGGTATTCACAATTGTTGCTCTTGTCAAATTTTCTTAAATGTTGATGCCACTTCAAGTTGTTTTTAAAAGAGACATAAAACAAAAGTCATCAAATTGTGTCATCAAACTCAAAACTGAATACACATAGATGTAAATCATTCTATGGCATATTTTCAGCTTAGTTCCATTGGTGGTACAAACCACAATTTACTTAAGATTATTAAGTTTTGTAAGGCAAATAAAATCTAAATCCATGTTCGTTACTGGTAATCCTTTTTGAAGCACCAGCTTTCTTTGTTTTTAGTTTAAGTGTTGGGTAAACTAGGGAGTCATCTAATATACCGAGCTTTGTGGTCTTAAATTCACATATTTTAAAATTTCAATCAATACATGTACTTCACAGGAATGGAAAAGTTCTTAATTATTTAAGAGTCAAGCACGGACTTAAAAAATGGAATTTATTTTGCTGGCCTAAGATGCAAATTAAAAATTTCATTTCAGTAATTTCTGTTTATTAAAAAATATTTCAAATCTACACGTACTTGAACTCTTTAACAAATCTTGGTGGAAGGTATCAGTTCTAGTTTGATTACAGTTGAATTTTGCTAGTTGGGGTCGAGTCTGTTTTGTTTCCTTCCTATTTTAGTCTAACTATGACCTCTGCATTTAATTGTACATGTACATAAATGTTATACACTGTAAACAGTCAAACTCTCTTTTTCTGGAAACATTTTGAAACTTATCCCAAAACCTTACCATGATGTGTGATACTAATAAAATGTGCAATTGGTAACAAATTACAGCTCTGTGCATGTGTTGATACATCGGTGTATCTTTTACTGCAATACGGCCGTTTCACGATAGTGCGCCACCAAGAGTTTGCAACGCGTTGGCCAATCACAGGGCGCGAAATTTGTCAACCGAATGCACGTTTGAAAAGGGTCGACAAATTTCGTGCGTTATGATTGGCCAACGTATTGCAAACTCTTGGTGGCGCGCTATTGTGAATCGCCCGTATTACAGAGGCAGCTGTTGGTGACTTTTTCTACAGACCAACCACATTTATTTGAAATAATTTTCCTCTGATTTCAACTGTCTAACTGTTGAAATCTTTATAGGTAAGAAATGAAGCCCTTATGTTCTTCCACAATAATGACCTCTCAGTTAAAACCATTTTTTTTCTTGTGGGTACATATTCCAACAAATTCTGACAGATGGATAGATGAAGTGGAATCTGTCAATATTGAAATACATTTTCCCCTCAGAAATTTTGCACCTGATGACAGCACAGGATTATGGTAATTCTGTATGCATAATTCATGAATTTGATTTACATACTGTTTTAATATGCATTTGTTCCTTATAAAATAAGTCCAACTGTTGTGGCCAAGGCTTGAATTATGAAAGTGGTTACTGTAGGCAGCGGCTGTGGCTACTTGCCATAGACACCTGCGTTGCTGTAAGCCCCAGCCAGTTGGTTCAGACACAGCCTGATTATATTTTAATCACCCACACAAGAATGAGGACTGCACATGAGGTCAAACTGAGATTTCACGGCACCAGAAATTGCTGCAAATTTCTGCAATCTTAAATGAATCTCAGTTCTAAGAATTTTGATTGACCTCATGTGACCTTTTCTCACACCAACAGAGAGCGCTGTTTTATGATCTGATCAGTGGTTGCGGGGAAGGAAGGTGCGAAGTTCATAAAACAGCCTTAGAGACCAAGGTCACTGGAGAAAAAAAAGCATGTGGGCATACAGCTACACCGATAAGGCAGACCTAGTGGGTGCACATTGCTGATCTGGTGGGTGCACATAGCTTACCTGGTGGGTGCACATAGCTGACCTGGTGGGTGCACATCGCTGGTCCAAAATGCTCTCGAATGCCCTTCTATTTAGGAATGTGCTGTTGGGGAATACCCAACTGGCTCATTTATAAGTAGCACCAACATCTTACATTCAGAAACGCCACCAAAAATTTAAAAAAGATACAAATTAATAACAATTATTTAAATGATAACACAAGCTTAACTTTGCCTGTCAATTCCAGACAATCCAATTCCAGAATGACACTTGGCTGGACTATACCTCTTCAGAGCTGTAAGTTTGATCATACATGTCACAAATATTGGCACAATACTTGGTCATTAAACAGTAAATACATACTTAGTAGGAAAAATATAAAAACCCCATTATATGGGCATATACATAATTCTCAATATATATCTTCTTTGTGTCACAATGTGCCATTTGCACACGATAACGATACACACACAATGCTGTTTCAATACAAGTGCCTCTGTAGGACAGTTTTCTTTTTAAGTACTGCAAGTTAATCTGATATTAAAACATAAAACGAAACAACATCTTGCCAATAATTTGGCTGAACCTCAACAGAGCCACTCATTTCCTGGCATAATCTGCAATTTGACAGCTCCAGAAACGGTCAATGGCAATTTACAAAATCTTGACAGAAGGTCACTTCTAGGAGTTTCCATTATTGGGAGTTAAAGGTACATTAAAACAGCTTTTTCTACTTGTGTGCTATCTAGTCTTTTGAGCATCAAAGATTTCTGTGAATGTTTGATTGAATGTGTCCACTTGTTAGCAAGGAAACTAGGCAGCTGTCCAAAGCTGACAGGGCAAAGTCAGCCTTATGACGGGGAGGAAGTTTGATAAGAATCCTGGTGGACTTGCGGTGTGGGGCTGGTCTTCAAATAAACAACTGACCCACCACAGCTCCCCTAATGGCCCAGTCTCAAGAACTGGAATAATTTTTTGGTTAAAAACTTGATTCAGTCCAGGCAACAAATCCCAGGATATCAAAAACTGCAAAGCCTCTCTAGCTTTACAACTTGCAGGTTGCAATTAAATTAATGCCCCAAAAATGGGAGGATTGAACTTTTTTTCACAGAGTGGCCAAGAGTATACATCTCAAATCAGTGGACAATTTCCAGAGAGCAAATCACAGTTGTAACCGTCGTCACATCACCTGCAGTTTTAATGCTTCAGAAATAGATCACTGATACATTTTCCTCAGTAGACGAGCCTTCTAAGTTACAGTTATTGGTAGGAAAGATGATCAATGTTGACTTTTGTTCTCCTATCAGCTTTTCTTGTGCTTCTTGTAGTGAGCAAACTCCCAGGACTCGGTGGGTCGGTCTGTGCAGACGTTGATGACCAAGACCTTTGTCTGTACTCCGGCTATGTCTAGGCACATACCACTCTCTCTGTGAATGATATGCCCGGGCTGGAGGTTGGAATTGAAGGGAAGAGCAAAACAAAGCGCTTGTATTTGCACATTCATCATTCAATTTAAGAAGTTAGGAATTGTAAGCATTGTTGCACTGTTTGCCACAAATCCAAACTAAAACAGTTTCATTAGTTCTGTGCGCAATCACGCCCCCTAGTGACAAAAAGTTACAAGTTATTGCAAGGTGAGGGTGCGTAAGAAGCATTGTCTGTCTGGTACTTAAGATCAGCTGCATGCCTCTAAGGTTGACACTGGAAAGGAATTCACACTGACCTGCATTCAACTTAGGGACTGGAGATGTGTGATAAAAGGATTACTTATGAAAAGAGGGAAATGATTCCTAACATCACTGTAAGTACAGCGCCCTCAACAGTGTTGATGCAGAGGCATTGAAAATATCAGTTTACCTTGTCATGCTTCCATTCCTGACTGCCTCCCATTCCGTGGCAGCCCTCTAGTGTCAGCTTGTGTCCAGCTCTGTAGTCAGCCAGGTCAAGGCACAGGTCCTCCCAGCGAATTTCACTGTCCAGCGTGATCATGAATGCCTGGCCACAGAAAAATCATTGATCAAACTTATCCGAGTACTCCAGTTCCCAAGGATGACATTCTGCCAGCTTCTGTGTTTCATGAACACCATCGAAACTGCTAAAATACTTGAGGAAAATTACAGGACAGGAACTTACGGAGGCATCGGAGGCAATTGCCTCAATGCCCATTGAAATGTCCCCATAGACAAATTAATTTTCTAATACAATAACCCTTGGAAAATGAGAAATTGCCTCATCCTTTAAGAATGAAGTTCCTGCCCTGATTAATTAAGTTCAAGAACCAAGAGCTGAGGACTCTCTCACTACACCACAGAATGCATGCTTTAGGAGAGCACAACAAAAAGAAGTTTTTCAGTCACAGGCTTTTTTTCAGTCACAGGCTTGCCAGGAAAACCCCTGATAATGATTTATTTCAAAGGATTTGTGCCCACTGACTAATCAACGTCACTCAGTTTTGGTTGGGGCAGCTCCATATACCTGACTGGGTAGATTTTTGCCACATTTGCTGACTCCGATGGGTTTACTCTCCCCGGCTCTCAGTGTGTCCACGCACAGATTGGCGTGCTTGTTATGACACTGGACAATGAAAGGAAGAGACAAAAATGAGAAGGAATCAATCAGAGACACTGGACAGAAAAGATAGCAGCTTAACCAGTAATTGGCAACTGACGGCTGCACCTGTCACCCAAAACCTGGGAAACTTTTCAAAAATTTCCTTCACTCTGTTACTTATGACTGGCCTTGTGAAGGGACTTGTGACTGGACTTGTGATGGACTCCAATACAAACGCCGACAGCTTTAGTTCTTAAAACCAGCCAACATCGCCCTCTACAGTTCACGCACACAGCTAGGTTACTGATATCCCTGTGTACGTGCTATCTTACCCTTCCCCAGGCGACCAGCTGATCTTGGGCTGTCCCCAGTAGGCTAGGGTAGACCTTCTCTAGATACCACTGAAAGGGATGGCAGGCCAACTTTTGCCTCAAGGCCTGTCTGTCCGCAACATCACCGTAATATTTATTCTGTTGGCAATTAAATCAATCATTAATTGAGTGTTTGAAACTAAGCTCATTATTCAACTCATGCACGCTGCTACTGCTGTTTTTGCATTTCTGCAATAAATCAGCATCATTGTCACAAAGTAAAATGTACTGCTCAAGGTTAAATGGCTTCTGTCGTGAGACTGCATTCCAACATCGCCATGATGTGCTTTGCAACTTTACGAAAGGAGCGATAAAATGCAGCAGACATTGTCAAGAACTTTTTCATTTCAGCAAGCCCGGCAAAGAATTTATAACTTGAGTATCTTCATTACTTACAGTGTATGTCTTTTCATTGAAAAAACCAAATCATTTTCAAAGCTTCTTTTTTTCTAAAGTGTTGAATACTGCGAGTGCTAAATGTGAACTAGCCTGTGCTTCAGGCAAAGAAGCATAAAAGTCTCTCTTGTAGTCATCCAGCCAGACTTCAGCGATACGTCCCAGGTTGTGCAGATACGATGCTTCAACCCCTCCAGGGAAGTTGTACGGAGGATCCTGCCGATCGATGTGACCCACTCTGGAGCAAGGAATGATCTTGATGTTACCTCCGCACATCCAGACCTGTCAGGGATGAAATGATAAAGCACAGAGTAAACAAGTTAGTGCTGCTTTGGTTTGAACTTTGTCCTAGGACGTTTTGCCCAGTGGAAGGCAAAACAGATAGCCTTGACCGGTCAGCTGCACAGTGACCAACGGGCAAACGTCCAATTTATCAGAATTTATTTCTCAATATCATTTGTATCAACATTTCTTGTGATGCATATGAATATGTTTGCTGTAAGGATATTGGTGCCATGTGACCAAAACTGGTGTCATGTGACCAACACATACGATTTTGTAAACACATGGGAAATGGTCTACGAGGAATGAGGTACTTTCAAGAACATTTGGCCTATAATTTCTTTGAAACAAATTGATCTGTGATAGCTTTTATCTTATCCAATCACAGCCTTACTCTTAGAGACAGCTCCAAGCTCTCACCACCCCATCCTTCCATTTGAGGATCTAGACTGCCGATGCGCTCAAAGTGATTCCTGTCTACTGCAAAGATTCCTCTTCCTAACACTGGCGTTCTGCTCGATAAACAAATCCAAGCATTGCATAGAAAAATGAGACATTTCCAAAGATGCACTCTGTGTAGGGGAGATGTTAACCTTTCATTGTGGCTTTTGCCTGTATTTCAACAGATTAGTAGATCAATCAGTCACAGGTTAGATGAAAACACGCTGGCCATGTCAACTGTACAGAATATGTAGAATGCACAAAAAATCCAACACAAATTTGAAAAGATTTTCCATGTCTCTTTTTGTTTGACTGGTACAGTGATGGAAGGGCGCCCTCTGTAGACATGCAGGAGGCAGGGAGGAATGACTGTTCTATTCCAGCCACTGGTTTTCATACACAAACCTGAATTGAAACACCAGAGAGAAAGTAATTTCAATTTGGTTTTAAGTTTTAGCAGGTGTGAAACTGGGTCTCGGGTCTGACAGAGGCAATTTCCCCCTTTATGCAACGACCTCCGTGGTAGTAGGAAACCTTGTTTGAGGAGCTTAGGGAAGTCCGTTAATTGAAAGGAGGTGTGGGGGGGGGATATGTCCTGAAGCAGCTCCTAAGTCTGATTCATAATTATCACTACAAGATATTACAACACTGAGGGCTCCTTGATTCTCCAATATGGAGGAAAGTTTAAGATGTAAACATTCTTGCAATTAAGTTACCTAAGCGCATATCATGCCCTTAAATGGCAATATCAAACGGGCTTGTCATGTGGGTCTTACAAAAGACAGCAAGGCAATTTGCAGCCAAACCTATATATAAGTGCTCAAGAGAATCAAGAAAATTGCCCAGTGAACTGGTTTAATTAATATTTAAGTGGCACCTCAAAGGTTCAATGGGGCTCTCTCGTTCTGCTAAGTCTGCCTTGGATAATGGCGACAGCTTGATGCTGAGGTCCCACTTGAAGACGGACCGTGAGATGCCCGATGCAGTGTACTCCAATGTCTCGTGGTCGATGACGTCAATGATGGGTGCTGCGACCATGGAGCGATCTCGTTTGATGGCATCCAGGAGGGGCTCTAACCTGTGACAAGCAATGACAGCAGATGACAAGGAGATATCCGAACATTCGATCGAATATTTGAAAACCATTTTCTGAATATGAATAGTCAAATGCAAATTCATAAAAAGGAAGGGAGAATTTTTATTTTGTTTTAAATGAGAAAAGTTGCACTATTGAGACATGTTAAGGCAGATTCAAATGAAAAGCGACAGAAATCTTCCAACGATTCAAAAAGTGAATTATTCATCAAAAAAACTAAAAGGAATAGAAATTTTCAACATGGCAAGAAGCATTGCTCATTTCTTAAATTTTGCTAAATCATGGTTGGAGGTACCCATGCACACTAGAAGATATTCTAGTGATTCTAATGTACAATTGTATATGGTTTGTTCATCAATAATCTGCTGGTTGAAACGACTGAATTTTCAGGTATTTGATCGAATTGAAGTTTGAATATTTGAATAGTGATTTGTTCGAATAGACTCGGCCCTACAGTGAGGGTAGCCAACGAATGGCAGTGACTCACATGGCCATGACTGTTGATGATAAAAGATGACAACAGTACATTGTGTTACACTGTCATGTGATTATAAGTCTTATTAAAAAGAAAAGTACGGGAAAATGGACAAGAAGGATGAAAGGATTCCAGCAATTATATGCAGAAAAAAAAATGATGTTTTGTGAAATCAAGCCTGTGCCATTTGACTTGAAACTTATTTGTTACGTAACCCATTAACCCAAATAAATCTGTTACACAAGTTTTACCTTTAAGCGATATATATATACAGTCATCTGTCGACCTTTAAGAAGCATTATTTTAACACACAGGAGGAAAACAAGAGGCACAGACATCTTGAGTCATGATTGTGAGATAGCTAAGTAAGACTGACTTCAATCTGTGAGGTGAGAGGCAAGACAACTGTATCCTGACTCGTTTGATACTCTCCAATGGAACTGTCAGTGTGCGACTAGGGTAGATGGCAGCCAGCTGACAGGTCACTTGAGGTGAATTGGTTTAAAGCAGTGTAAAATTAACCAACAATCCTCAGATCAACCATACATTTAGTAACAGGAAACAACTCGTTTTCTTCTTCTTAGTCACGCTTGTTTGAGCTATGACATTTCCGACCTGGTTTGGCACCACGGTATAATTTTGTTGATGGGAAAAAACTTACTGTAATTATGGCATTTTCCCCTGAATACATTGACAAGATCCATTCAGAAGACTTTGTGCAAGATGTGTGATGTGAGGTACATGTATCATTCCTACAACAAAGTTCAAGCATCTTTATGGCATCTCATATATTGTCCCCATCATGGCTTGGATGCTGCAGACACCGTAGGACTCAGTATCACTAGATTCTCTAGAAATTCTGAGACTTTTCATCGCAATGGAAAGAATTTAGAAGGTAGTCTTACAGTTGCTCTGAGTGAGGAGATTTGTACAACACAGGTTGAATTTCTATAAGGATGAACAAAGAATTGGAGATGGAACTACAATGTTGTGGAGATAATTTTCATACATCTTCAGAAATTTGTGGAAAATACATACAATTTAAAAAAAGTCTTGCTCTTCTGTGAAAAATCCTCTTGGAAATACAGTGCATGCACAAGGTTTGGACAGCATAAGGGCTACAAACTTCAAAAATGCTCCTCAATACTGCAAATAAAAACAACTTTTTTCCATGCAGAAGGCAAGATTTGGGTTCAGGCAGCCCTGTTGACTTGGCAAGGTAGTTAACACCTGCTGGTTTTACGATCTGTCTGGGAAACCACTTCTGAGGTCAGGTCATTAGGATCAATTACTGTCTGGGTCTTTGGCGATCAACTCAACCACCACCTTTGAGTGGGGAATTTAGTGGCCATGGCTTTGGCTTCCACCATTGGCCTGCCATGAAGAAGAGCCTAGCCACAAATGACAATGCCAGGGTTTGACTGCCTAGCAACCCACATTCCCAGGGCACTGGCTATTACATACCAATGACTCTGTGTGGAAAATGCATACACATGTACTTGTCTACATGTACATGTTTCTTGGTCTTGTACCTTGAGCTGGAAGGTTAAAGGATACTAAGGAATGCCCCGGTGCAGCCTTGACACCTGTGTGGTCTGAAAATTTATGACCCTCCATAATGCTGTATAAATTGTGAAGTGTGATGTAAAAGTCCCCAGAAGGTAATTCACTGCATGGAGGGGAAGCAATTGCCCCCCAGCTTTTTGGAAATTCAGAACTGAGGTAGAAGAAACAGAACATGGCTCTCTACAGAGAATTAACCACAAGATGTGGTGGCAAATGGCCTGTTCTGTCACATGCAAAATCAGAAAAAATGTAAATGTGATCAATAAAGAAACAGTTTGAGAAATAACCCCACAATGTGGAAGTGTCGAATCCAGCTAGCGACAGCATGTTGGGATCTTGGGCAAGTCACTTTACCCCTGTGTGCCTGTCTCCACCTAGGAGTAAATGGGGACCTGTGAGGACAGACACGGTTATGTCTAGCTGTTTGCGCCAAAATGGCAGCATCAGGCTAGTAGTATGCTCCCCCGGCCGGGAGCTGAGATGGTTTCAGGAATGTTCAGATGATGTGATCCTAGTGTGCAGGGAAAATGAGAATACCGCGCCTTGGAATAGTTTACTAGATAGATGGCACTCAAGAAGTGTTTGTTATTATTATAATTGAATAAACGGCCTGATCTACTCATGCAATATGGCATTAAACATGACCGACAAAAGAAATAGTTTTTATTTCTAACATAAAAAATCCACTTCTTGGTGGCAAACTGTGGGTCTACAATTTGACCCTCGGACTAAGATTAGACACAAAGTTCACAAAAAGGCAGGCATAACCTGATGGAAATCAACAACATGCAATCAAAGAAAAAAGCTATACAACAGTGGCTCTATTCATTCTCAACGAAGCGTGTACATAAGGGCTCAAGTGTTTTTGATCCTGTGTTGAGCAAGGTGCAACACCCCTGCACTTCCAGGATTACCCTCTAATGTTAGAGGTGTGAAACTGAAGTGTCAACATCTCCTGGGTACAGCTGGTAATTAGATAGGAGGGGTACAAAAGGGGCCAGGGTGCTGGGATCGTGTCTGGGTACCTGGGCTGGTGGTCAGACAACCTTGGATCAATCAAGGGGCCTTGATTCAATTAAGGAGAGATTGACAACCAGCTGTGAGCAGGGCCATTGGTACAGGGGCAAACGCCATAACATTGCTCCATGGTTGGATGAGGGCATTTGTGTTTTCTCAGGCAGAAAATTGCTCAAATACATTAGGACCTCTGGTTGTTTTGGTCTAGGCTGGTTGAGAATGTAGACATGATGGGAAGAACTTGGCCACTTGGTTTTGTTGGGGGGGTGTAACTATGGTGTAAGTTACACTGTGTGACAAAAAGAAACTCCAGCATACCATACCAGTGAGTGTTCACCTCGCAATGCGAATCCAGAAAGACCAACACCTCCCCAAGAGCTTCCTTCACCCCCTCCAGACGAGCCTTGGCCACCCCTGCCCTGCTATTGGTTTGTACCAGTCGGACCTTACTGCGGACCCAGCGTGGGGTAGTCTTGAGCTGTTCCACTATGTTTACTGGGAGGGTACAAGAGAGATTAAAGGGGTACCAGTACTTACAATTGAGGCTAGTGGGGGTTAGTGGGTTTCATATATTCGATGATTGATGAAAGCAGAGATGGGTACTGAAAGGTTGTGGGAATGCCCCATCAATTACACTGGCAGGGTTATAAACAGACTCCACTGCCATAGTGAGAGAAAAAAAAAACACAGTGTTGAAACTGCCCTTCAAGCCAGAAATGATCAACACGCTTGATCCACCTTGGACTAGTTAAACTCCTTCAAAATGTAGCGTACTTATTTTCAAGAGTTACTAAGATATATAAATGCCCGATGCAGAAAAGATTGACAGTATCTTAGGAAATATTGCTCCTGCACTACAGGTCACATTTACCACAGTTTTGCTACTGAATTATATCCCCCCCTGGTCCTGGGTTTGATCAAATTCCAGCTGGACAGTGTCAGGACTGTAGGACAAATCTGCTGGTCTTACCATTGTCACTGTAATCATCTACCAGAATGATCTCCTTCAGGAGTGAATGTGGGCTCCTGTTGAGGATGCTGTAGATGGTGCGTAACAGGGCTGACCACGCCTCATTGTAAAAAGCTATGATGACTGAGACGGACGGAAGAGCCGAGAGGTGGTAGGCCTCATTTTTACACCTGGAAAGAAAAGTGAGGAAGGAGGCCAATGTTTAAATTATCGTTATATCTACCGACACAACAATTGGCAACTCCTCATTTCAGTACATTCTGCCGAGGGTATCAAGTACATTTCCTGCCGGATTTTCAAGCGAAGGAGATGGCAAAAGAGTGCCCAGAATTTTCAACCTCAATAAATATCAAAATATTTCTTTATCAGTTTTCAAAAGATGCATAAAGAACTTCACTTCTCAAATTCAGTTTAATGTCAGACTTCCCAGTTTTTTCCTCCCTAGTTCTTCCTCCCTCCCATAATTTGAGTTAAAAAAACAACACCACCCAACTTCATGCCACCACTGTGCATATGTACATGTGATTTCTCCATGACTCAGCCTTGGGCATGAGTTTGACTGGAGTCTTATAGATAATCCAGAGGGCTTACAGCTTCATGCTGAGATTTCAAACCATGGGACAACAGGGGTCTCACTAAAAATGTGAACATAAACCATAAATATGCACATGTACGGTATGTGCTGAACATTAGTCCCTGGACGTTAGGCATGAGGCTAACTTGGACCCTTGAACTGAGTTGTCTGCTCTCCAATTTCGGAGGTTAATGATGCTACTGGTATATTGTGGATGTTCTTCGACATTTTCATATAGCGCCATCCAGCGACTGCAGTGTACTAAAGTGCAACCTTGTTCCTCTGAGTACAAACCTGCTACGCCATGTTGGTTTCCATAATGCCTTTTGCGATCTTTGAAGCAATCCAGGGAGTCAAGGTCGACTAAAGTGACCTTATGAGGTCAGTGCCTAAGAGTGCAAGAAGCAAACCAGTATGACAAGAGTGCACCTTTAAACTCTCTGGGGTTTTTTTTTCCCTCAAGCATTCAGCATTCAATTCTAAGGTCATATACCCTAACCCAACACCACAAAAAGAAAGCTTGGAATATGTACAATAACACTGAAAAAATGAGAAAGTCCTGACTATTGCCAACAAACAGGTAATGAACTCCGCTGTTCAAACAAACGTTGAGTTGCTGTCCTCAGGGTAAACCTGAAACCAAACCCCTGCTAAGATGCAACTCCCTCAAAGTGGCACAGCAATTGACTTCGTATCCGGGGGATAACAGCGGTTTCTCTGATCCTACCTTCCGGCTATGTACTAGTACATGAACAAGGGCACAAGCCCTTCAAATCACTGCTCAGCACACTCGGTCTCAATGAGGCATGGTGCTGTTTTGGGCTTGGAAATGTCTGACGCAGTCACCACACCATGTCGTGAATCCCCAGAGGGAAAAAAAAATTCTACAAACTTGAAAAAATAAATCTAAAGGGCTGAAATCATGCATATGCTCATTTACACATACAGTGTGTCTGAATAGAACACCCATTTGACATTGTTAAGTGTACATGTACATATGTACATTTCACTAGCTTACAATTTCCAAACATGATGGTGCTGCTGTCCTGATAAATGTACATGTACCAGTATGTCGATTTCGGAGCATAGCAAAGAAAAACGACAAATGGTACCCAACTGGGCCAGCAATAATTCCCATCACACTGCACCTGTTGCAGACTATGGCTCAGGAATTTTATTAGGTACAGGTACCAATACCAAGGTCAACATTCAACATTTGACCTGGCCACTTTCTTGTAAATATTAAAGGATAAAAAGAAAACTGCCAAAGGTGTCATGTGGTGAGGTGTGGATCAAGCCCACGTGTGGTGCGTCAGGTTCTGTCGGACATTCCTGGATAACTGGTTCTTGGCATTTTGCCTGTGCAGCAGAAAAAAATATATCAGGCGCAATAAAGTTCATGAAAACCATGAACTCTTTGGTCTATTTTCAGGGAGGCCTTATACAAATATATATCCATACAACATCCATGCTCCACTTACTCTTTGTACGCTGAGCTCCAACTTGTGATCCTTCATTTTCTGTAGCCTCCAACCACAAAGAAAATAAAACACCTAGGGATCTATCTTAAGACTTTCCCTGAGTCCTCCAAATCATTCTACTGTGCTGAGAAAGGGGACAGGCCTTACCTTGCCCAATCCTACACCAATTCTTTCAAACTCCCAAAGGCAGAGTTGTAGATCTTCAGTCTCAAGTCAGTCCACAAGTCAACGCACAAGGCATTTCACAAGTAAGTGCGGATTGAATTTAAAAAGATGAATAACAAAGGAATGCTTTTGCCACAGTTCATTTAAATAGCTTTCGAGTTAACTTGCGGCTGAATGACTTGTGACTGACTTGTGACGACTTGCAGTGACTTGTCACTGACTGGATTACAACTCTGCCCAAAGGATTCTGAAGGATTATGGTTCATTCATGAGCAAAATGACATTATCAGCCACCTTTAAATACTACCAAGGGAACTCTGCCATAGGATCCCTTATTCCCATTACCTGGTACCTCTGACCCCAGTAAGGCAGCCAGGACTGTGCAAGCCTGTTTACCAAATGAAAGGTACCGGGTATTAAATAGTCACCATCCACCTTTTGAACCTATTGTTATTGCAGCACAGTTTGGGTTACGTGCTCTTCAAATCTAGGCTAATGTATCACAGTCACATTTGTTTGGAAAGAACCGGCACTGCTGGAGACTGGGGCTGTCTGACATTTCTACTTTCTACTGCAAAACAGAACCTCAACAGAGTAACATATGATTGGGGAGGAAGCATCTCACAATTCAGGGAGCATGGAACTCTCCACATCACTGGGAATGGCCCGGGATGTGGTGTTACTGACAGAAACGTGGACACTGAAAGTTATCGTACTACTACTAGGTACACAAAAAGAAAAAAACCAGGTTGTGCACATGTAGGACCAGAATCATGTCAATGAACAGCAGTGCTCTCCAAGTTCTGAATTCTAAATGTGGTGGAAACTGACCAAATTACTGACACTCTTTACATCCATCACTGGTGATGAGGACCCACGTCTGTCAAAGGGGTTCTAGGTATGAACATGTTCGGCTGTTTTGTGGGTAGGTAAGTGGCTCACTTGAGTGATGAGAGCCTGGAAAGTTCTGTTGCAGTGATGATAGTGAGGGGGGGCATGGCCCTTCCAACAGAAGGAGGGTTGCTTGGACACCTTTCCTGGCCTGGCACCTCTGGTCAGCTGCCTTTGTTCTGGCTCTCATACCAGGGAGGGGAGCCTCAGCAAGGCCAATTTAGACATCCATTCCCCAAACTAAGATCAGATCTACATTTATACATGTGCATGTACGCACTCATGGAATTTAGTCAAGTAGTGGTTCCAACAGAATGGTACATGTACAGTAACTGTCTAAATTTTGAAACGATCTCTCAATCACCCAGCAGGCACCAATAAACGGGAAAACTGAAAAATAAGGTCACGCAAGCAACAGAAGGTTAAATTTACATTCATGACCACATTCTATTTGGGTTAAGACTGGGATGGAATAACAAGCCTGCAGCAACTGGAATAATTTAAATTGGCTTAACATTTCAATGGCCCTGCTGAAATACTGCCCCAGTGCCATATTTCATAGGACTGAATTTCCATGACCTCCTGCATTGATTTTTATGTGGAAGTATTGTTGATCCAGATTAAATATTACCGAGAGAAGAGATTCCCCGCAGACAGAAAGCATGACCCTGGTTTCAATTGAGCAGGCTAAGAATGCCCAGGAATTCAGACAACCTTGGAGGGACTGTCAGGCAGAAATAAATCAACTGATGTTGAGATCGCTCGGTATAAACCATGCTCTGAACCACCTCTTTCAAAAACATTTCAAAATCAAACTTGGAATGACTAGAATAAAATTACACCAAATTTACTATAAATCTGAACAAGCAGACTTGCCATTTGTTGTTTTTAAAAAGTTCAACAATCCAAGAAAATCGTAGGATAACAAACTAAATATTTCCACAATTGTTAGGACAATCTCTAGAGCTAGACTTGACACCAAGATTCATTCTCCGAGTCAGGATTCTGATTCCAATAGAAGCTGCATGATCCTGTTGTAGAGATATTTCAAAGCCAAATTCCCTGGGTTCATTTCTGACACAAGTTCTTCATTCCTTCCCAACTGAAACTCCAATCCAAAACCTGTTGGTTGGATTTCAATTCAAGCAGCTTAATGGCATGTGCTGCATTTTTCTTTTTTTTCAGCTCCTCCTTTCAAAGATTGTTTCTTTTCCTTGATCGGATGATTAAATTTCTTTTTTTTTCTTTCAGTGATCCGTGAGGTTTCATATCTTCATAACACGACCAGCATATTGCATTTCATTTCCAAGTCTATTTATATCTCATTAACAAGATCATGTTTTATGCAACTTTTTCTCAGATCACCCTGTTTTTCCTCACCCAAAGATGAACAACTTCCTCCTGAAGTGAACATTTGGAGCCCATGAGGTGAACTCATTCACAAAGGTCAGTCGTGATGTGGCTCTGCATTAAGAATAAACTGTGTTGTGATTTGAAACACTTGCTGCTATAATCTGACTTGATGAATGGTTTCCCTCACCTCCATACTTAAAGAGCATATGAATTCAGAGGGACTAGGGCTGACTCCATTTGAGTAATTCACTATATTCGACCTTCAATTCGATCGAATATCCAAATATTCGGTTGTACCAACCGCCAAATTGTTGAACAAACCATATGCAAAATCAGTTGCAATAAGACACACAATTGTACATTATAATCAATATAAAAGCTTCTCACATCTACATGTAGGAGTATCTCCAGCCACGATTTAAATATCCAGCAAGAAATGAGACAGAGGGGTACCCCCCCCCCCGAAAATGTCCAATCTCTATACACACTCTAGAGTGTTACCTAACACATCCCCTTGGATGCCTGAAAAGAATTCCTCAGATTCCAGTGAAACAATGACCAACACAAAGGAGGGGTGGGGGAGTTCTCTCCGTCTCATATCTTGGGAGATTATTTGAATTTGGGGGGACTGTGCCAGGCAGGGTTCCTGTAAATGCTGCATTCATGGAACAAATGGAGAGTAACTAGAGTTGATTCCATTAACCAGTTTTGGGAGTTGTGAAAGTGGAACATTGGGGTCTTCTCGATCAGTCTTGCAACAGTAAATTTGGCAAAGAATCAGGGTAATTGACTCAACTGCCAGCCATCTTCTGAACAGAACAGTAGGAGTAAAGAATGGATTCAATCCCATCCAATAAACTGAAAAAACTTAAGACCTCGATTGTCAGAAGGGATGCGCTGGAAATCTTTCTAAATATTCCAAGCAGGTACTCTTGACAGTTTTATAATAATAAACTGAAACAACTTAAGACCTCGATTGTCAAAAGGGATGCACTGGAAATCTTTCTAAATATTCCAAGCAGGTACTCTTGACAGTTTTATAATAGACAAGAGCAGATGTAGCAAAGACTCCACAGCACAAACACTGTATCATTAAACAACAGGTACAGCAGCCAAACCCTTCAGCATGGTTACAGGTACCCAAAGCTACAGTAAATGACCCCAGCAACCTTTTCACAGGGTCCAGAACCCTGGCGCATTCTGACTATTTATCACATGAACAATTTCCAACAGATCTTAGCCTGCCTTCAAGCTCAACAAAGCCATTCTTTGAAGAGGCTTCTTCTCGTCCTACCCGCATGCCCAACCGGTAGCATTATTAATCTTCTTTGCTATCTACGCTCTTCCTCTTATGGGATCATACCCCAACCCTGTCAGTGATAACCAAGTATAACACTCCATGTTTGCAGAGCTGCCCACTTGAAGATAAACGAGTGCCCCGATAATGGCACTGTGTCTAGTGGTACTGTTACAAGTTCCCGTTGCAAAACCAAACCTCTACAGTTGGTCAGACAAGTCACACTGGTACACTTACAGTATTTAATTAGCAACACAGTTGTCCTATCAGTCAAAATCAGTCAGGTGACATACATGTATGTGATCGGCTCTAGAAAAATGGGTAATAAGTCACCAGATTCAGGTTATCGGTTTTTGATATGGCTGGATTGAGAACATCAAAAGCTACAATTTGATTTATGACTGACCCCTGTAGTGCACTGCGTTCCAGAGATATTTAGACATTTGTATATCCACATTTTCGGATTCAATAAAAGCCCTTTTCGAGAAAAAGCTCAGAAAGTGTAGCACTTGGAAACACAATGCTATGTAGGATTTCCTACTGAAGGATCAATTTTTCATCTTTATTCATCATTATCCATGTTTGTAGTCACAAATTCTGAAAACATAAATGTTACACAAGGTAATATGAGGAAAAAACACAAAATCACATTTTGGAAGATATTTTGCCCTCTCCAAATAGTACAGGCCGTAACACATTTTGGAATTGCGCGACTTATTACCCGTTTTTGCAGAGCGGGTCACATATGATATGTCTACGCACTGCAGAAGGAGTGGTGGTAGGAATTTTAGACTGTTTTTGATGGTTAAAGCAAAAGGAGGGTTCTAATGTCAAATGGGCCACATTTCCAAGTCAATGAACAAAAGTACTAAGCAAAAAATACCGAGAATTGGTCACGCTAAACAAACGTTTCTTACCAGTAGTTTGGCAATTTGTTGGGTAAATTACTAAAAAGTCTAAATTTATCTTGCACATACATGTACCGAGGTAAATTAGAAATTGTCGCAAAGGCAATCCTTCTAGGCAAACAGGTTTCCAGTCAAAATATGTAACACTTGAAAACATGACAGATTTTAAGTGGATTATTCTATAAACAGTGGTTCCATGCCATGCAAAAGAATGGTCATCAGGTACCGGGCGCAAGGGTTCTATTCACTGCCTTTGTAAGAATTAAACTGAAATTTGCATGTGGATCTGTAGGCTATCCGACATTTATCTACATGTACCAATGGTGGTTCCAAAAATCCTTCAAAATGAGAAATGGACAGGTGAATCTTACAGCCAGTGCCACACCTCCAGTGCAAGGGGCGAGAATATTTTCAGGGTGAATCACTCCTGGAAGATAATACATATACGTGTACATGTAGAGAGAGAATCCCGAACATGTCAGTCATCTCAGTTTGTTCTTGGGCTTAGTTTCCAAACTCTGTAAGCAATGACAACACAGTTCTGCCCCCGCATTCGCCCCTACATAGCAAGTTATCTGACATACCCCGGCCGCGGTATATGCTCACAAACATGTCAGCTGTGCCTAACGGTACTGTGCAACACTTGACCCAAATGTGGTAACTGAAATGGCATGGCATGTTAATTCTTGACAAGCTGGAACATGACCAAGGACAGTAGCTTCCAAAATAACAGGGCCTAAACACTTTCCTATCTTTGGTCATTTAGGAGAAATCCATAGTGTGTGGTGCTAGTAATATCTGATATGCTTGTAGCTTTACATTTATTCTAAATCTTCTCTCCTGAGAAGTGAAATTTACATCTAAATTTGTCTGACCACCTACAGTGTACTGTACTCACTCAGAGAACTACCATAAAACAATAAAAATCAGACCCATATCTTGTGTCCCATTGTCCCACAGATGTCTGGCTACACTTTGTCTAAAAGCAAGCCTTGGCACTGATAACATGTCACGAACTTGAATCACCAGGTCAAGTCCAACTTTATCTATTCTCATAGTCAAAACCAAACCACAGTTTCCTGTATTTGTTTTGTAGCAATGAGACAGGATAGGAGTGTGAACCAAACAGCCCACACAATGAATTATTTCACAGGAATTGCCAACTGTCAAAAAGATCTTGTTCAGGACAACACGACCATGCAAAGTAAATATTTGCTTTCTCCAGTTGGGAACTGTAGGCAGTGAAGTTGTGAACTGTATGTACATGTAGGTTATCTTTATAGGAGAAAGGATACAAGTTCCAAGCAGGTTGGGAATTCATTTGAAGGAAATAGCAAAAACAGGAAAGCAAGTGGTAACTAACAGATTAATCCGACAAGTGCAGGAATTTAAGCTGCAGGGTTCGAATTTAATTTGAATGCCCCAAGTTGCATCTAAACCAGAAAGGAACTGATAATCCACATAATATCTGAAGGATGTGGGAAAAGTGCTTCGCCATCAGACTTAAGTCAGTCACTCACTTATGATAGCAACAAGTAAAATGTTGGAGTGATGCCACTTTTGGTGGGAATCACGAGAGCATCCGTTACGGCGTTAGCCTGCAGAGCAAGATGGTTTGGGTGGAATTCGACGGCTTTTAATACTTGGCAAAATTTGGACCAGGAGAATGCAAAATTCAGACAGAAAATCCATGTCCAAGAAAAAGGAGTCAGACTTGAGGCTGAATCTAAGCTCTGACCACATCCAAATGATCTGGCTATGGCTTGATATTACACAGGGCTCATGGGAGATGGCTGTAGCCACAACCATACACTCTTGTGTATTTCAAACCACAGCCAATTAATTTGGGCGTGTTTATAGCATGGAGTTCCCTGTACCCAGTCATCATGGCCTCAGTGGTGGACTTGGTTCCAATTTTGACACCATATTTGAATAAGCTTGGGAACTCTAAACTCTAACTCGATTTACAACACTTCCTCCCATAAGCAAAAATAAAAATTACCAAGGGAGAATTGTAGGTACTCGGATATTAAGATATGGAGACAGTTTATCGACTTTGGAAAAACAAGTTTGAACATGTCTTGCAGGGGAAAGTATTGTACTAGGGTAGCAATGCACACCTTATTAACCCTAACGCTCCCAAATCCTCCAATTTTACGTACGCCCTAAGGGGTTAGGGTTAATGTCCACAGAAGAATCCTGAAAATCAGCCCCTGAAGGGACACCCAACTATTTAACGGAGCACGGAGCTTAATAATCTTCCCATTATCTGTGGGATTATCCTGTCTCATTATCCCTGCCATAATCCAAAAGATACAGCGAAAAGGGTACGCCAAGTATTCTGAATAATGCCTCTTGCATTTCGGTGACAGGGCTTTTTCTTACTAAAAATGGAGGTTCGACCAGAATCTGACAAAGGGAGGACTATCAAAGGGCAAGACTGAGTCACCTTTTTTTGTAACAGTAACAATTTCTGGCTTGCATGTCGATCTCACTATCGTCTCTCTGTACTTGGGATGAGCGAGCAGAAGTTTGAAGTTGGCAAACAACAAACAGTCTTATTCAATCTCTGCACAGTGATTAAACCCACAAGTGATCAAACTGTGGCTTTTCCACCCCTCAATCATGTTGGCTCCTCCCCCTTCAACTTTCACTGGTATAAACAGAGACAACAAAGACAGGATAAAAGTGTTTCAAGACTGCCCAACCAGGACAGGGTATTGATCGTCCTTTAGGAGTCATAAATCCATTTACCGAATAATGGCCAGTGGACAATGCCCAGGTGTTCACTATTCAGCTGAGTTGCTGGAGTGTGACTTTTTCTGTGTTTAAGTCTGTGACCTGGGGTAGACAGCCATGCGACCAGTGGTGGCTGCACTGGAACGCAGTTCCGTGGACATACTCTCATTTACTGAGTAGGAAATTTAATCTGATGTCCAGGTTCCGTTTCACTGCTCCATATTTATGCCATGGCGGAGCCGGGGAATTGTGTGATGCCCTGATGTAGTTAGTGAACTTTGTTGGTACAGTCTTCTTGGAGGTGTCTTTGATCAACAGATGCTTAAAAAACAGAGCAGTGAGATGTCACCAGGGTTCACAGTACAACTGTTTGACAATGCAGTATGTTGGTAACCATCACTCTCTTCCACCAAAATTAGGTTTTGCATCACTTTCACAAGTTTGAGACAACTTGAAAATGTTAACACCCACCAAAATACGGCTGCCAATACTTCAATTCAGTTTCGAATTGTAGCAACAGCACAGAAAATTGATCAAGTTATAGTTTTACTATAAATTCACATTTCGTGTGAATAAATACGTCTAACGGTGTATGTCAAAAACAGAACAGCTCAGGCCTAAACAAATCGTGGAATAGACTCGCTCTCCCACCTCGGTTTGGGAAAAAAACGAACACAGAACATATCTAAGCAGAAATTTGGATACCTACCTTTTATGTCTTGTATCGGCTAAAGTCCTTTGCACTGAAACCATTTCACTGACAACCAAATTAAAATTGTGAATTCTCATTGTGTCTTTTGCTCGTTCCTTTGCCTCGCCGTACAGCAGGACCGGCTGGCCATTCTCTCCCGGGCCAAACCGAGGAACGTCCCGGCCGAGTTGGCCCAGCAACTCGCCATCCAAGTCCGAGTCTACTCGAGTCCTTGAATTTCCCTCGTCGTTTTCTGTCCTACTCTCCCCTCCAACTCGCAGGTAAATTTCCCTCCTACTCGTGCTCTGTAGCGTGCTCTCGTGGTAGAAGAAATAGACGACCGACGCGGTAGAAAACCATATTATTCCGGCAAGAAGAAAGGAGAAGAGTTTTGCTGCCATTTTTGTCTGCTCCTGGCCGCTTCGGCGCAACGACGCGACTATAGTATACTATAGTCGGTATAGTATAGCTAGCTAGCTAGCTGCCTGGCCTTCCTGGCCTTGTCAGTGACGTACCGCGTATACGCGTATCACATGTTTCACGCACAGCATGTGCGCAGTTGTAGCCTACCACGTGGGTTTGACGTGTTGTTTGCGTTCTCATTGGTAGAATTTGATTGAGTACGGTGGCTCGCCTAAGGGGGGGGGGGGGGGGCTTGGGTTCATTGAGGTCTCCCTCAGTTTTCTTTCCTGTTTTTCTCTCTCTCTAAAATAAGAAGACAGTATGACATATGCCTACATCTTACACTACTTGCAATAACTCTGTCACAGACGTTCAGTTACGCCAATGTGTGTGGTGTAACGGAGAGGGAAGGGAAGGGAGGTTGGAGCCGCATGAGCTGCATGTATTTAGGGGGTAAATTCCGGTCCGACCCCCGTCGAAAATTCCTGGGTTGCCCACCGGAACAATTCTTTGAACTTCTTATGTTGTAGCTGGAGGTGGAATCTATCTCTTTCCACGATTCATAATAATCGGATTCTTAAATTTAATTTTACTTGAGCCGTCCGTTGATTAGAATGAACGATTTAGTGACAGTAGCACAAAACCCAGTTATCCAGTGATGAAAAAAGACAAACTTCATCAAATTAACTGATCTTCAATCACGCTGCGCTGATTGCTGTGAACATCGACTTCATTTTACCTGTGGGGTACGGAAGAGTGGGTGGAGCACAGCTGCGGCCACGCCCAATCGAATCGGGTTCATCTTCATATTGAAAGCCTCCCACTTTATGATGTCACTCCGATCTCTACAGGAAACATCATAATTTGCGATAAAATGTCAGTTTTAATCGACATTTTTCGTTTAGTTCACTTATATCCTTTATAAAGCTCCATGCTCGTATCAAGGAAAAAACGACTTTATCGACTGCCTTTCATTTTCAAACTGTTGAGGGCGCTGCAACAGTGCAGCGCCGCCGCCGCGCCGCGGCCCGCGCCTGCACCTTAAACTTTGGACTCACTTGAAAATAGTCTCGAGTAACTTTGGCCTACAAATTCTGCAGAAATGGACGGAGCAAGAGTGATTGCAGAGGCTCTTAAAGCCCAGGTAAGCCTTCTGTAGATCCTCCAGAGATGAATTAAATCATACTAACGTTAGGCCAACCTGTAGAAGTTACGCTATGTTTTATTTCTCCATGCGAATCGCAACGATGATGCATGCGTTGAATGACAGTGTTTCTATGGAACATTCTTATCGGTGCTGAATGCTGGTTTGCACATAATCACAACCACAACACACACGAATCACAGTCAAATGAATAGTGGGTAGGATCGGTGGATGTGCACTATTGATCGATGGCGCTGCGCTATCCTGGACAAAATCTCTAATTTTGCAAGAAGTCTGGAATTGCTGAGCAAGCATGACAGATTTCTGTTGGATTGAATGCATGCATGTTCACGTGTGTTGCAGGTTACCGTCTCTGGTCTGGGGTTCCTGGCATGACCGGTCACTATGCTCTCCCGATGTGCCATGTATTTCAGTTGCAGTAGTTCCAATCAGGCTTTCTTTTCTTTGTGGGGGGGGGGTAGGCCTATTTTAACTTAATGATTTGTGTGGCGTAAGCAAATGATGGCACAATTTTTGGAGGTACTGTAGCTACCTCAGGTCTGAAGGTGTTGGTTTTTACAATACAATATGTAGCTGATGCAAGCACAAGGGTACAATGATGCACACAATTTTCATGCATTTGTGAAACTTAACGGGAAAAAATGTTGCATCCTGACTCCATCTTTCTCATCATATATCATCTCAGTAAAAGTCAGTCATTACAGAAATGCTGGAAAGACACGAATTCTGGACTGAGAAACATTTACCGATGTTGTTGGGAAAAACTTAGAAAATTCTCTTCACTCCCCGTAGACTTTGTACACAACTGCTGAAGTGGAGTCAGGATGCAACATTTTTTCCACGTACTTTTCACCTCCAGGATGTTGAGTATGTCTTTGGCATTGTTGGATTTCCCGTCATAGAGGTTGGAATGGCCATCCAGGCAGCAGGGATCAACTACATTGGAATGAGGAACGAGCAAGCGGTGAGTCTGGAAACAAGACTTAGAGTAAATCTGTGTTCAGATTGATGTCCATTACTGTGTGACTTTTCACCGATACAAATTGGAATTATGTAAAAAATTAGGAAATTAACAAGTTGATGTGGGAGTTGTTTTTAATTGTAAGTACCATAATCACTCGGTATTCTGTCAACTAATTTTGATAATATGGTTAATTTTTCCTCCTGGATAGGCATCCTATGCTGCTGGTGCTATCGGATATCTCACTGGAAGGTAAAAACAAAAAGAAACAAAAGAAATTGGTTGTGATCATTTGAAAATTGAAATCATACACAGAAGTCTGTGCAGATGGTCTCAAATTTCAAATGTTAGATATGCTAATAAATTTATGTGGAATGCCGTCCACTTGGTTTTCATTTTTGTCTTGGATGGTAAATTTTTGTCCTTTTTTGTGTGTGTGTTTTGTAGACCAGGCGTATGCTTGGTGGTGTCTGGTCCCGGAATGCTGAACACCATCTCGGGAATGGCAAATGCAACCGTTAACTGTTGGTGAGTTCAATGCCAGACCTGACTCTATTGCTGTCTGCCTTACGAGTGCTTAGCCGCAATCTTCCCTGTTCAGATGTTTTCAACACACTGGTGTCAGCAGACAGAAAATCCCTCTCTTGTGTACTCAATAAATGCAGCTTCCTTCTCTCGTAGTTATTGTATGAATTATGCATTATTATTTATAGGCCTATGATTGTGATTGGAGGATCGAGTGA